>NW_009726685.1:0-29039 GCF_000703405.1 Apaloderma vittatum
CGGTTGGACTAAATTACCAACAGAAACTGGTGGCTAAATGCTCAACTACTATCAGTAATATCAGAAGTCAGGTTAAATGGTATTAGGATTGAGTTTGAGAAGAAGATAAGAAGATTTCCAAATCACAGGAGAGCTCAAAGGAAAAAACAATAAAAATTGCAAGAAGCATAAAATAAGGGAAGCACCACACTAGTTTCTGTACGTTCACATGATCTTCATAAAAGTTACAGGTTTAAACCAAATAAAAAGTGCACCTTCAAAAACAGACATAAAAGCTCAAAATCAAAAGAAATAAAAGGAATATACAATGAACTGAGACCTGAAAAACTTCACTGAAACCAGTATTTCTGTTTGGATTGGAGCAGTGTATCGCCTTACAAGTTGAAAATGCTTGTAACTTAATGTAGACTTGAAACACATTAAAATACTTTATGTGGAATCATGCCTCTAAACATATTAGCTTTGAAAGTCAGTAAAGATCACAAGTGTGAATTTATTTTCACTCTGTAAAGAGAAATTCAGATTTTTAAAATAAAAATTATTTTTCTTTCTTACTTCAGCTCCAAGTATGTTATACAATGACCTACCGCTATGGATCCTCCTAAAGTTATTTTTTCACATCAAATACAGATTGCTTTCTGCTCTCAGTGGTTTTTGGTTTTGAGGGAGACAGAAGGATGAGGGAGTGAAGGTTATTCTTGGATTCTTTTATTAGTTCTTTCTGGAGATTTACTTTTTTTTTTTTAAATGCTCTCATTGACATAACACATTATGAAGCATTGTGCTGTGAAGTGTAACATCAGCTTGTATCAGTCACACTGCATTACTTTACATGCCTAGCCTAATGTGTCACTGCACAGGAACAGCAGAAGCTTGCAGATGAAAATACCGTTAATTTTTTTTTTTTGTATTTAGATATACTGCTTGTATAAACATGCTCCCAATTCTGAAAGGAAACACCATTTACATGCAGTTTCCCTAGGACAGCAGGAGGTTATTTGCAGTACAAATGCCATCAGGAAACAGACCATCAATGAAATTCTAGCAGAAGGAAGTATTTCCTGTGGCTATTTTAGAAATATCTACACAGTGAAAAGCAGCATTTTACTGTTCATCCATGTCCTCTGACAATCAAATACTTTGGAGAACAATTGCTGCTATTAGGGATAACTGCATTTTGCTTTAGAAACCTTATTTTCATGTAAAAGGAAGTACGCTTTTTCTGTAAAATTATAGATATAAGGAGACTATTTTGGGATTGACTAACCCTCTCTTCTGCTCCTCCTGTCCTCACAAGATGAAGCCGGGTTTATTTTTAGTTACATTTTTACATCCTCACTCTACAGCAAAGGATTTAACTTAACCCTTTTGTAGTTACGTATTCTCAGATGAGGAATAATCATTGCCAAAGCAATCAAGCTTCAGTATTATAGCTAGGTACCGTTATACAGATAGCCAAGTTCGTAGGCACTCTACTTTTGAAGAAATAAAAAAGAGTTAACAAAAGACATTTTTTTAACCAGGGTAAATGAATCTCTTTTCTTTTAGGTGTGAGATGTTCTGATTTGAAGCAGGGTTACCAGTTGCAACATTTGGTAGTAATCCGTGACATGAGCAAGGAAAAGCTGTTTCAAGTTTCCAGTTAAAAATCCCAGACATTTGGGTAAGGGATAATTTTTCAAAGTGTCAATTACATTATTCAGTAGGAAAACGATCAGATTTCAAGACTTATGTTTTATTGTAAGTGAGGACTAAACACTGTTCATGCTTTTCAATGGTCTGATTTAAGTGTGGAGTCATCCAGAGCTATTGATTGCATTTTTGTATTTAATAATAGTTTTCTTGTTCACATATTCTATTAGGTTAAAATGGCAATGAGGGTTCAAAAATAGCTGTAGGCCCATAGAATGTTGCCATTACTTGCAGTAGGCTGAACAGTCTGGTCCCATCTGCTCCACTGAGCAAGAGCAGAACTCCTACTAGAGAAAATCCTCAACTAAGGAACTAAGTGCTCTATATGCGCAATTAAATTGGCCTTGCTCTCAGTCCTTGCCCTTCCCACACTGTACTCCAGGGAGGCTTTCAGGTTAGGTAATTGTGCAATTCTTCCCCCATTTTCTCAGAACAACTCTTCTTTTGGTGTGAGAGAAAATACAGCACTGTCTGTGCTTAGACTGGACCAGAGTGAACTGATTCTTTCTTTTCTTTTTTCTTTGTCCTGAAGCCACTGTATGAAAACATACAAACAGCTCAGCATTATGCTGTCTTGGTCCCCTCTCCATAAAGGCAAAGTGATAGTATTGGATTTGTGAAGTAAGCATGCACCATCCTCAAATCATCTCCCACTCCAGAAGATTTAACTCCCACTGTGATTAGCAAAAGCAATTTTGAATGTGATTCCTGTATCTTCCAGTTCATTCAACAAGTTCAAACCTAGATGACACATGCAATTTGTCTTTCACTATTACATTTCACATCAATAAATATACATGCCTGCCTCCAAGGATCAGAAGATGGAGTAATTACTGTCAAGCATATAGAAAAAGCTGAAACTTTTTCTATATTCAGTCTACAGAAGCAAAAGGTTAAATTAATTAACATGTACTCTGGGAAGAAACGTATCTTCTGTGGCCTCCTCTCTAGGTGCATTAGAGCGGATTTTCATTACCACATGAGAACAGTCTTCTATCCATTTTAACTGGATTGTTAGATATTTTTCCTTTCCTATAGTACATCAACTTTTCCATCTGATGATATCAAAACTGTATTTACAATAACTTCTATCTTCCCAAATAACTTCAGTGGCACCAATCAAATATTAACATAGTATTTTCACGTAACCTCACTTTATTATCTATTATACTCTTTAGTGTGAAACAGGGTGTTTACTCTCCAACATCATGTAAGGAAACATAAAAAAATAAATTAGGCTAAATTTCCATAAAAGTCGCTTAGGTTTTAATAGCATATATTCATGACATTACCTTATTTAAGTCTCTAGGTCTTTATTATGAGTCTTATTAGGTGGTAGTTTATCACTGATTGACTTAAACTGAAGAGTTTAGATCACAGAATCCCAGAATATTAGGGGTTGGGAGAGACCACAAAATTTATTTATATATGTGTATAAAACTGCTATATATTTTACAACATGTTTCATATAACTCTATATATTTTACAACATGTTTCATATAACTCTAGGAAATACATGTTAAGTCAACGATCCTGCTATTATCAACTTTTTCCTCCTAAAATCTATTCCCCATCCACTAATTGCCACGACTCCTTCATAGCATTTTTAATTCAAAGAATTGGTAAACATTTATTTATTTGTTTGTTTGTTTACTATATTGCTGGTTTTCAGAGAACATAGCAGATAGAGGACCCTTTGAAGAACCAAAGTTCTGGCAAAAGCAACATCCCGGAAGAATAAGAACACCAACTGCAGTTTTTATGTTCTCCCAAAAAATTTTCCTTCCCCAAATCTTTATTCGAAAGACACTGAACCTCACCACCTTACAGTCCTGCTCACTGCACAGCCTAGATTTGATTTGATATTTTTTTTAATGGCAGTTTTCTGTTGCTATTCATGGTTTGAGACACCATTTCATCACATGATGTGTATGAGTGAAAATACACATCAGAGGCTTGGCAAACTCCTATTTCAGTAAATGAGCTTGCCTCCAAGGCAAGAAGTAATTAACAGCCAGACATAATACTCCTGTAGCCAACTTTCCCCCTCCTTTCCCCTCCACTCCCTTTATTTTCCTGCTGTCTCACCTGTCTGCGCTCTGATGACCAGTCCATACAAGAAGTGCAGCATCAGGCAAGCTGAAAGCATCGTTAAACAAATAACAAGGGCTGGCAGGACTGCAGCTAGCAAAAAAAAGACCCTGTTTTCAATGTATGCAGGAGATATTACAGGCCCACAAAAGAAAATAATGCTTAGTTCACCGTTTCAACATGTCTTAGACCAACTAACTGTTATGCTTGACTGTATATTAGGAGTTTCTGAGCTAAATTTTTTCTTTTATTAGCTTGCTAAAAAAAGTGAGAAGAGTGTACCAATACCAGTATTATCACACTTTTTGTTTATCTATAAATGGCAGCACAGTCATTAATAAACAAATGTGAGAAATTATCTCTTTGCCATCCATATTCTAATTCTATATTTTGAAAGCTGACTTCAGCCCTGTGAGTATAATATTGGGAAACAGTAAATATCAATATTTACTTGGAACTACTATTTTAATTTTTTTAAAAAAAGAACAAACCAAAACTAGTCCTGAAGGTATAATTAAAAGCACATATCTGTCGATGTGACTGATTCATGTTTTACCTGGCAAACAAACGTAGATCAACGTAGGAAAGAATGATTCTTAAAGTGTTCAGAGCAGTTGTCATTGAGATTCTCCGTGGAAAGTCTTGGCTTCACTGGACATTTCTCCAAAGACTTCAGCAAAGCAAAGACTTTGTCCTCTATGTAATGTATGAAATAAATAACATCTCTTCTAGACAGAAAGAAACAAAAATTACCTAAAGCTTTTCAGCTTTTTAAACTTTTCTGGAAGTTGTAAGCCAAAACAAGGGCAGTAGTGTATATCCTCAATAAAATATTAACAATCTTAAAAGAAAGCAACAGGAGATGGGAGTAAGAACAAGAGTTGAAGGACAATAAGGCCTTCCTTTCTAGTGCACGTTGCACAGCACAGCATTTAAGGATTCGTTCCTGCTCATAATACATTTTAACAGAATTAAAATATAAGATTTTTTCCAGTATCTCAGAAATCTCAAAGGATAGTTATATTTCAACTCTTAACACCAATAAAATCTTTCATAGAGATAAAACACTGCAAAAAACAGCACTGAAAAATGGCTACGTTGTCAGCACTATATATACTATAGATCACTGCCTACTGAAAAATTAAATGCACACAAGTTATGCTATACACACACTTTGAAATAAAAAGTAATAAGTATGCATGCCATAAACACATGGTATCAATAATTGAGAAATTAATTCATTTATTCTGTTTATTTCACCTTCACACTGTTCAATTACCCCCACTTGCAACCACCTACTATAAAGCACCAGCTAACTCCACCAGGGGAGAAAGTGAATTTAGTTTAGTTTCTGTGAAGCCTTTAACAGGAGGCTAAGAATTGCCTTTATTTCAGGAAATAAAATAAAAGTCATTGCATTAGTTTAAGTGTATTGCAAAAATGTCAAGTGACAGTTTGATGTTATTACTGATTTTGCCTGAGACTAATTCTTCATGGAGGCTAAAATTATAGAATCATAGAATAGTTTCAGCTGGAAGAGACCTTGAAGCTCATCAAGTCCAGCCTTTGTCCCAGCCCTATCAACCCACTAAACTATGTCCCCCAATGCAACATCCACTCGTCTCTTAAACATCTCCAAGGATGGTGACTCAACGATCTCCCTGGCCAGCCTGTTCTGAAGGCTGACAATCCTTTCAGTAAAGAAATTCTTCCTAATATCTAACCTTCCCTGGCACAATTTAAATCTATTTCCCTCATCCTATCAGTCTCCATTAGGGAGAACAGACCAACCCCGGCCTCTCTACAACCTCCCTTCAGGTAGTTGTAGAGAGCGATGAGGTCTCCCCTCAATCCTCTCTTCTCCAGGCTAAACAACCCCAGATCCTTCAGCCTTTCCTCATACAACTTGTGTTCTAAGCCCTTTATGAGCTTGGTAGCTCACCTCTGTACCCTCTCCAGCACCTCAACGCCCCTCGTGTAGTGAGGGGCCCAAAACTGACACAATACTTGAGGTGAGGTCTCACCAACGAAAAAAGTCAACATAAGCATCTAAATATTGTGCATTTCTGAAGGTTTTGTCCACATCTTTATGTAAAACCTCTATATACCTTATTGACAAATACCTCCCTTTCTGACTTGATTAGATTTAAAATTGACTGTATTTTAACTTTCATGTGGAAAAACATCCTGCCAAGTTCATCCTCATAAAACCTTTTATATTTTGAAACAGTGTACTGTAATAATGCATGATCGGTGAATATATGAAAATACATCATTATACACTGACAAGCAAATTCATCTATACAAAATGAATGGAGATAATTAACCAGTAAAAAATATCCAACAAGAGCAGCTTTAGGATTTAGCTCTATTGCAGCAATTTAGCACCACTTAAGTGTATAAACATGAACGATCTTGATCAAGTTCATGACAGAAACACTGAAAAGCTTTTGATTCAGATTTAGTTATATATGGAAGATGGTGAGGTGTTTTGTTATTTTTTTTTCCTCTTGTTCAGGTGTGGTACCACATTTAGTTAGATACCACAGCCTACTTGAATGATAGAATGGATGATAAGTGATCTCACCCAGACACACTTGCACCCATTTATTTCAGCTGAGTGGGGCTGCTTACTTGTGTGCTTGAAATACCACAGTGACCTGCTACCATGCTTCTGTGAAAACAATACTCAGAAAGAAACATTTAAAATCCTTCTTGTTACATTCCCAACAAGGACAAAGCAGGTCTGTAAGAGTGAGGGACAAAAACCTTTCTGCGATTTCTTCAGTGCTGCTCTTGCAGTACAAAGGGAGCACAGCAATGCATTGAGAAGTGAAATGGACTAAAGAAACCAGGGAACTGAGATGGAATTCAGACAATCTTTTGGCTTTTCTTTAGAACAAAACAGAGAACAATTTTGCTGGTTTAGACAGGAATATCCTAAAATCCCATGTTTTAGACCCTGGTTCTGAGAGCATGGATGATGCTATTGCTAAATAGTCATTTTTTCTTTCATTTATCATGGAGACAAAATTATGGTTGCAGCAGCTGGAAATTTTAACTGGGAAATTCTGTGATTAAAACAAGAATTAAGGTTGTGGAAGGCTTGGAAACACAGATCCTAATTTCTTCTGGTGCTTCAGCTGTCTCTATTCAAGTCATTACTGCTCCTGTGTAATTGGGTATTTCTATATGCACTAATTAGCAAGAGAGCTCACTGCTGTCGCCAGCCCAAGCAGCCAGTGTTGCAGGAAGAGATACAAGACTTTGTTAGTTCACCAAAGCAGCCTTGACATTGCTGCTACGTGCTCCAGCATGTGGTTATATCCAATAGCAAATGCATATATGTACACATGGCAAAAAAGTCTCATACTGCAGCATACAGCTACTTTTTAGCCTTCATTAAAAAATAAAAATAATTTAACATATCTAGAAATGTATTTTTCTTAATTTCATTTGCAGTTAATTAGATGTAGATAATAAACAGTCCTGGCAGGTAGAAAGCATACACATACTGTTATACTTTGTCAGTTATTCCTGAATTTATTTGAGATTAGTTGCTCCACAGAGGCAAAACACCACAAATGAACTATTTTATTTGAAATTATTTTGACCTCTTTGCTAATTAGTGCATGTGAAAATGTCAGTTTACCCAGGGGCAGCAGTAACCCAACTAACAGTTGCTGAATTACCAGAAAATGTTACTAAGTTTATATCACAATATTTTACTTGCAATAATTTATCTTGTAGTATATTTTTATTGCATCTTTATTCTTTCCTCATTAATTAATAATGAATTGCTTGCCATTTTTGTTCCATCAACAGTTCATTAAGTTATCCCAACAAAGGTGTCAATTACTGTGATCATAATGGATCCCTGATGGTCACTGGAAACAGGAAGATTCTTTTTTTTCATATGCAGTCATACCCTACTGTCCCCTGAAAATACATTTGGGAAAAGTTTTACAGTAATTTCCCAGATAGTGAAGCATTTTTTCCTGTAAGAAATTACATATTAGAGAGATGGTGTAGGCAGAGGCTTAAAAATACATGCAATTTAAATGCCAACAAAAAAAAAATATATTTTACTGCAAGAGCTTTCTCATTTGTATCACAATAACATTGCTCAAAAAAGTAAGACTTCCACAGCATAACACCGAACAAATACAAGAGGGCAGTTTCAACACAGCCAGAGACATTCTTTTCTACTATCAGTGTAAAATGTAAATAATATTATTAAAAAATTAAAAATACTTTACTATAGCCTAGTGTATCTCTATTTATAGCAGTTATTTTAGCATAAGTGTTACATTCAGAAAGTTTCATGGAGTAGAGTGAAGAATGGAAAATGCTATGATGACTATTGGAGAGTATTTTTAAAGGGTGATGACAAACCTGTGCAATTACAAACAAGTGATTATAATGCTACTGCGTCACTTTTGGTCAAATCTTCTAAACAGTGCCAAAAATAGCCAATCCTCAACTCAGGATGCAGAAATGGAGTAAGTGTGACCTGGGAAAATAATTTTCAGTTATTTTCTGTGAAAGATGGAGAGAAATGCGTCTGGAAATAAAATACTGGTTGTAAAACACCAGCATTTCAAGGCATAACACACACACCTTGGAGATATATGGCTTTTTCAGATGTCCTCAGGTACAGTCATTCACTGTTTTTCAATTGCATAGTAATTCTCCATTGCTTATTTCTTCTTCAAACCATTAATATTCATGCTGTTCAATTATCTGACTTATATTGAATTTTAACTTCACACATGAATGCTAAATATTTTACTATGAACTTTAAGATTTGATGTTTTCTTTTTTAAAAAAAGAAAAAAATGACATTCTCAAAACTAATTTCTTTGTACCTCTACATTCCCAAATCAAGTATTGTATTGCTTCACTTTTTTTCTGTTGCTTGCCCAACGGCAAACAGCTTCTCCACTATTACAGCACTCAGTTCCGTAATTTTGAAAAATGGAATTTTTCAATGTCGTTAGAAAATAGCTAGTAACAGTTAGGAAAGTCAAGGGATGCAGTATTAAGAATTTACATTAGAAAACAGATTTATAAAACTTAATAATTATTCTAAAATTTCTCTTTATTAAATACTCTAATTAAAAATCTAAATGCCTCAGGAGAAATACAACATTTACTAATTTTGACAACCATTATATCTCAGAGTTGACACATCACTACTATTTTGCAAGAGATCTTTCAGAAATTATATGGATTCTTCATTTTTGAGGTTCCCAACTAAATGTATTCTCTGGAGTTTTTTAACTAAACATGAATCTTGGGAGAAGCATATTGTCTCAGTATATTGTAGAAATAAAGCTTACCAATGGCAGTTCAATAACAGTTAACTTTTTTTGTTTCAGGCCATGTACAAATACAGAACACCTTTACTTCTAACCTGAATGTCTTTCAGACAACGAAAGAGTCGTTGGTTAAAAAAACCTGACATGCCTAAAATAATCCATTAGATGAGCATACTGAATCTTCAACTGAATGCTTGAATCCTAAGAAACTCTCAGCTGCCTTCCCTGGCAAGAAAATGAAATAAACCTTTTTTCAGATATCAGAAATCAGTTTTTAGAATCAGCTGACGGTCTTTTTCAATGTGTCCTTCCCACTTGCTTAAAGAAGAGAGAAATACCCGTATATCAATTATAGGTGTCATGTTCTCATAACCTTCTCATTATTTTTCTCTTCAAGATGATGTCCCAGCACTTCCCAGTAATATTACATGTATGTTTTAGCAATTGATTGAACTATAGGATTTCATTGGAATAAATATAAGAAGTCTGGCAAAGCACAGACCGAAGAAAAAGAAAGAAAAGCCACTCATTCCTTTCTTTTGAATCTTGACACGTAATTAGCATGAAAAATAAACCCATGACAGCACAAAACAAAGTACATGAAGTGGTGTGTATCAATTTCACATAGCCTCTTAAACTAGTTGCTTTTTTTTTTTCCCATGACTAGGTGTAGCTATAGATATGACGAGCAGCAAAAAATCTGTTTACAGTACATTTTAATGCAAACAATATCCATTACACAAGACAAGTAGAAGAACACACAACCTGTGTAAGAGGAGACCAAGACCATCAGCAGAGCACACATCTGAACAACTGGTGCTTCAAAGGTTTAGTGCCTCGGACTAAGGACAACCTACTAACACAAACTCTACCAACGGTAAAACAAATAGCAGAGAATAACAGAGAGGAAATTATTAAAATTATTACATGATTAACCCTTGTATTTTTAATACATATATCAGCTAAATATATGTTCTGCAATATACAGATGGACTGTTATGGGTAAATAAAAGGGCTAAGAACCTTACCACAGTAAATTTTAGTACATTTATCAAATACAAACCTTTTACTTAAAGAAAGACTGAAAAGTACTGGCAAGAAATGGCAACAGAATATTAATTCTCCCCATGATGTAGCTTCACACCATCAGAACACGTGTATATTTATTTATTATTTGGCACATAGCTACAAAATGAAATTCTCCTCAATGAAGGATAATATTACATCAGGCTTTGCATTAGACTGCCAACAGATCTGAGAACAAGGGAAAGATCTGAGCCCGCATGTAACAAGAATTCAACTAGTACCTCCTGCATCAAGTGTGAGTACATAGCTAAAGTAAATTCTTTAAAACCTTATTGTGACTGAAAGATTAGAAAAATTTCAAATGATGGAGAATTTAGCATACTCTTGTGCAGTATTTACAAATGGGTAATTACCTTCATGAAAAATAACTTGCATATTTGTAACAACGTTTGAAATTAAAAATCTGGTTTTAATTAACTGTTCCCACTCATTGGAAGTTGAATGAGATGAACTTCATAGCAACAGAAGAAATCCTCTCTACCCCTAGAAAGAGCAAACTAGGAAACATTCTGCTAACAAATTAAACGCTTCCAAAACATTTGAGGAAAGTAAAGTGGCATATGGCAAGGCTGTGTGGCTTCCATCTTAGCAGCGCACCAACCTAGAGCAACCAGGGGAACACAAGAGGCTACTGGCTAAACTGAAAAGCAAAGGCCAACTAGGTTGCTCTGAATTAATTTCTAATACTTCAGATAGGGGGCCGGTTAGCTCAGTCGGTTAGAGCATGTTGCTGATAACATCAAGGCCACGGGTTCGATCCCCACTTGGTCTTCATGTGTTGCCTGATCTAGTTGAGAGGTGTCCCTGCCCATGACAGGGAGGTTGGATTAAATGATCTCTAAGGTCCCTTCCAGCCTAGGCCAGTCTATGATTCAAGATGGGTTATTTTCTCCAGTGTAGGAGAAGGATGAAATAAAAGCATTTACTATACCACATTACGGTAACACAAGCAAGGATTAGAACTGACAAAACCTTGCTGATACCCCATTATGTAAAGGGCCAAAAAAGAAACAGTAAGTCCTTACCAATCTCTCCAAAACTTTCCAGCTTTGTAATAAAAACATGGGTAAACCGTCTTGAAAATGGTGAGAAGTCACATTCACAAGTGTCACATCCTGAGCTTTCAGGCCACTGACCCATGCTCGCTGACTCCCAGATCAAGATTAAGGTGAATCAACACCAAGGATCTTTACACCATTTTTATTTGCCAATCAACAAAGTACTAACATCGATGTACCTCCTCACAATAAAGAACTATTTGCAGAAACAAAAGAACTGGCCTTGCCATAGATAACCCTTATGCTGGAACTAGAAAGAGAAAGGAAAGCGATAGGAAAAGAAAGACCACCACCCTCAGATCCTGCCATGACCATGGCACACGCAGCAGTCTTCTTTTGGCAGGTGAAATGTTTGCCTAACCAACCTGGGTTGGCCTTTTATACTGAAAAGTTCCTGCTACCTCACGTTGTGGAAAATTACCGAGAATGGTTCTGGGGGATAGTGGGGGCTTCTGATGGGGGGTCACCACTCCCTCTCCCGGCTTTACTTCTTCATTCTTGCAGCCACAGCTCCAAGCCCTGCCTGCCCCCACACCCCCACCAGTGCAGGGCTGGAGCAGGGGCTCAGCAAAGCGCTTGGTCAGCTCCGTCCCAACACGAGCAGGAGCCAGGCAGGCGGGTCCAGCCCGTTTAAGTTGGAAAAGGCCCAGACTTTTTGAGATATTTCTTAAGCAGTCCCTCACAAAAGGCAATTTATTTTTTCCACATAGAGGGAAGTGGGAGGAGGTGCTACTCCTTTTCTTCCTTAAAATGACAGAGTTTTATGTTAATAAGGGTAAGGTAGTGTTTTTACAGCTTTTCTTTTCCTGCAGAGAAGAGGTTTCATGGGAACCATAAGATTTTTTAAACGACCTGAGTAGAAGACACTCTAAAAGGAATTAATTAGTTTTAGAGTGATTTTTTTGATGGGTTTAGGTGGGGTTTTTTGGTATGTCTAATTAAACTTTAACTTTCATGTAAGATTTTTTTTTCCTATTTTTTCTTCTAACTTTCTTGAGAGAGCATGAGTGCACCTAATGATTTCTAATTTTTATTTCTTCAGCATTTTTCTGTTAGCACTTTTCCAAAGATCATTATTAACCTCATGGATGTGATCAAGTGCATTAAATTCTCAGTGAAAACTCTTTTATAAAGTATGAAAAATCTATCAGTCCAGAAGAATCATAGAATGGCATAGGCTGGAAGGAACCTTAGAGATCATCTAGTCCAACCTCCCTGTTGTGGGCAAGGACACCACCTCTCTACTAGACCAGGTAACACATGGGGACCGAGTGGGAATCAAACCCACGACCTCAGTGTTGTCATTGATGTCAGCACTGCGCTCAAACCAGTGAGCTAAAGATTAGAGAGGCAGCCCAAATATTACAATTTCTACATTTCAAAGTAAAGTCCTGAGGGCTAAAACATCTAAACATGCTGAAAATAGGGAACATGTGGGAAAAAAACCACCAAGTCAGCCTTGAAACACATAGGAATACTTAAAGAAAAATGGGACAAGGAGAGCTATATGGGCAGTAAAATCTTGTACAAAATGTCAGAAATAGAATTGCCCATTATAACATTTTTGATGTAACTATAGGAAACTGGATGCATATATGGCTAGTAAATAGCATGAGAGGTTGTTCTGTGAATCAAAGAACATTAGGTGATAATAAAGATACCAATCTTTAAACCAGAAAGAAACTTCCTACATACTCTGATGATTTCATTCTGATTAGCTGAAGGCCAGCAGAGTGCTTTCTGTATCAAAATGCTTCATAGAATCATAGAATGGCCTAAGCTGAAAGGGACCTTAGAGATCATTTTAATCCAGCCTCCCTGCCACCAGGGATGCCACCTGTCGACTAGATCACGCAACACATGGGGACCGAACGGGAATTGAACAATGCAAATAACATTATTATAAATAAAAATTGAAAGCTGAAACAAAGAAAACTTATTTAACTTCATAAAGCTTATTTCTTATTTTCATGTACTTACATATTTCACATCAGCAAATGTTACTCTGGTCTTCAAAAAGGGCAGGAAGGAGGATCGGGGTAACTACAGACCGGTCAGCCTCACCTCCATCCCTGGAAAGGTGATGGAACACCTTATCCTTGACACTGTCTGTAGGCATATCAAGGGTAAGAGGGTCATTAGGAGGAGTCAGCATGTTTTTTCCAAGGGAAAGTCATGTTTGATAATCCTGATAGCCTTTTATGAAGACATAACCTGGTGGATAGGTGATGGCCATGCAGTGGATGTGGTTCATCTGGATTTCAGTAAAGCATTTGACAACGTTTCCCCCAGTATCCTCGTAGCTAAACTGAGGAAGCGTGGTCTGGATGATTAGGTAGCGAGGTTCATTGTGAACTGGTTGAAGGGAAGAAGTCAGAGAGTTGTGGTCAATGGGACAGTCTAGTTGGAGGCCTGTGTCTAGTGGAGTCCCTCAGGGGTTGGTACTCGGGCCAGTACTATTCGATATATTCATCAATGACCTGTATGAGGGACTAGAGAGCACTGTCAGCAAGTCTGCTGATGACACAAAACTGGGAGTAGTGGCTGACACACCAGAAGGCTGTGCTACCATTCAGGGACACCTAGACAGGCTGCAGAGCTGCACAGGGAGAAATCTTACGAAATTCAACATGGGCAAGTGCAGAGTTTTGCATCTGGGAAAGAACAACCTCGTGTACCAGTATAGGTCGGGGACTGTCCTGTTGGAAAGCAGTGTAGGAGAAAGGGACCTGAGGGTTCTGGTGGACCGCAGGATGACCATGAGCCAGCAATGTGCCCTTGTGGCCAAGAAGGCCAATGAAATCCTGGGGTGTATTAGAAGGGGCGTGGCCAGAGGTTCTCCTCCCCTCTACACTGCACTTGTGAGGCCACATTGGGAATACTGTGTCCAGTTCTGGGCCCCTCAGCTCAAGAGAGACAGGGAACTACTTGAGAGAGTCCAGTGCAGAGCCACAAAGATGATGAAGGGAGTGGAACATCTCCCTTACGAGGAAAGGCTGAAGGAGCTGGGTCTCTTTAAGCCTGGAAAAGAGAAGGCTTAAGGAGTGACTTCATTAATGTTTATAAACATGTAAAGGGTAAATGTCAGGCTCTTTTCAGTGATGTCTAATGAAACAGCATTTTATCTAGGTAAAAAGAGGAAACAAGAAATGGTAAGTAAACAAATGCTTTAAATAGTCCACACTTGCACTAGATTCTGAAGAGCATCACAAAGTCTCCATGTTTCTCTGGGGGTAAGCTGCAGTGTATGAACTTCTAGTGTCTGAACCTGCAGGCAGGAGCTCTCATGAGGTCTTAAATGATGGCATTGATCAACCCATCTGGAGACACTGCAGGCATGAGTCATCGCTGCACTGCACCCTGTGTAACCACTTATCTCTGCAAAGACTGAAGGCAAAGAAGGTGCAAAATGCTGGAGGATTTAAGTGTTTCGGCAGCTTCTTTCACACACGGGCACAGAAACAAATAATTAACTGTTCAGAGCTTCTCACTCTGGTTCTCACTGAAGCAGCTTTACTGATGTCTAGAAAACACCTGTCTTCCTCAAGGGCAATATGGTTACTGAAGGCAGCAGATGAGCTGCTTTAAACAACTTTCTTGGTTTAAGTCCAAAATGCACAGTACTAGTGAGATTTTGGGGATCTTAATTTTTCCCAGTTGAAGACTGCACAAGTAATAGGTGTGTAGTCTCAAAAATTATAATCTAATAATGCAACTGTATATTGTCTACCATTTTGGAGGTCTCCAAAGTAGGTCCCACAGATGATGGAGTCCCTGACTTCATCATGAGCCCATTATCTGTCAAGTCTCTAGTCATGGCACCACGTAAACTGATGGTATCAGTCACTTACTGTAGCTGTTGTCTTTGGGACAACTTGACAAAGGAATAGAAGACTATAAGAATGCCAACAAAAGTGTTTTCTTCACCTTAAATTAAAAACAGACTACATATACTAATATACTAATATACTAATATACATATACTATGTTACATAGTACCCAAAATGATCAGTCTGATTTATCTGTACTTATTGTATTCAATCCAGTGCTTACCAGCCCCATATTCTTTACTTTACGACCATCTACTAACTTTACTAGATCAATGAGCTATGTATTTTAAAATTCTATTATACAAAACTAAAGAAAATATTAGAAAGTTGTTACTGGTGTGCTGGTTTTTCTTTTCTTTTTTTTTTTAGTTACAAGATCATTGTTTCACAGTCTAAGGAAACCAAAATCAGTAATATCACCACCAGGAATGGTGTATGTATGCAAAATAGACAGAGTTAAAAAATGATTGTTGAATTTTTACTCATTTCATGACTTTTATAAGAATTTTGTAGTTTGTAATCCTGAAATATAATCCAAATAAATACGGTAACAATGTACATTTAAGTTAGTGTTAGTTCTGCCAGATTAAATGACTACATTAAAAGAGAAAAGATGCAAGTATTATGGGACCAAGATGTGAAAAGCTCTCCAGGTTGAATCTGCCTTAATGTAGGCCTTAGCACTTCAAAATTAGGAGTCATTACTCCTTCTGGCCTAATGAATTACAAAAGTACACCAAGAAGGGCAAAAGCACCAGTCTACAGTATTTTACAGGCTGGAATTAAGGTACAACATTTTTCAAACACCTTATGTAAGCCTGTGAGAGCAAAAGAAAGGTTTTATTTTTTTTATCTGTGCTTCTCAAAATCCAAGTC
This sequence comes from Apaloderma vittatum, assembly GCF_000703405.1. Lineage (NCBI taxonomy): Eukaryota > Metazoa > Chordata > Aves > Trogoniformes > Trogonidae > Apaloderma > Apaloderma vittatum. The sequence goes on from NW_009726685.1 coordinate 15,955, forward strand.
TGGACTTTCCCAGTATATTCTATAAGAAAAAGAAATGTTATTTGTTTTTAAGGGAATTTAGAGATGAAAACTTGAAGAGAAGATGGAATCATCCTCTACCCTAAAGCAGATACATCTGCACTTTTTTTTTTGTCAGCATAACATTTTGGCTAAATAAGATATGATTTTTCACTCCAGTCGTTCCTTTTCTGCTCTTTGATTGCCTGATTGTAATTTTTTGTCAGTGTATTGACATTCTTCTTTAGAGGTTTGACAAGGAACCTAGACAATTCACCAGGACAAAGGTGGTAGCATCAAGAGGACAGCTGAGCAGAAGGGTTTGGTGCCCACCACTGCAGCCTCCACAGACAGACGTGGTGCCCCCAGCTACCACCCTGCAGTGGGTGTCCAGGCAGCTAACGCCATGGGGACTGAGCTTACCTGTTTTGTGAATTTATCCCTGGAAACCTCATCTAGTAAATCAAGGAATAATTCTTCTGTTGACTCTGGTAGAGTCAGTTCTGAAACTAAGTTCACACATGCTCTCACTTAACATTTGAAAAGTTCATTTTGCAGTCTTCAGCCAAGCGAAGCATTGAGTCAGTGGGGAAAAAAATTTCAGGGTAAAACTTTAACATGTAAAGATCCCCCATAAAAAGAGTAATTGACAGAAATTATTTAGAAATTATAAAAAAGAGCAAATGTTGGCAAATCCAATATCCTAGATATATTTTTTTTTAGCATTTATATACCTCAAGATACAAAAACAATAGCATAATGTTGATGAGGATGAAAATATTAGAATATGGTAGCTCGCTTCTGATTAGCTGCATTTAGTACTAGGTCTAAATTTCCAGAATACATGACATGTTTCCTTTTATACCAGATGGGGAAAATATGGGCAGCAACAGAAATAAAAATGGTCATTTGTGTGATTTTTAAATTTTACTTTAAGTCAGTCCAAATTTGAACATGAAAAGCTGAGCACTGCTTTCTGTTAACTTTAATAGGAATTCACCCAGTCATTTATTACCGGATTTTAACTAAGGCCAAGGTAGTTTCTGAAAACAAAGAAGTGCAATATGTAATTTTCTAAGTGTACAAGGCATACACATAGAGAAATCAACAATGCAATTCTGTAATTCTTGTGAAGGCATCACAGTTTGCTTTTTGACTACTTACAGACATTGTCCTTCAAAGGAAGACAAAAATGTCTTCTATCAAATAAAGATAGTCTTTTCTGACAACGGGTTTTTTTAAATATATTAGTAGTGAAATTATCATAACTTAAGGAATTGTTTCAGATGAAGATCTGTGTTTAAGGAAAATGGGACCTTCTACACATTTCCTAAACATGAGTTTTCACACAGAAACAGTGAGGGTGCTACAACATAATTAAACAATGAGCACACTTCAAAATTATTCAGACCTCAAGAGTCCTAAAAAGATACACCATTAAATAAAATTAATGAGTAACTGACCAAACCAGAACATGCTTTCATAAGGAGGTGCTTAATTGGAGTATTATTCCTTGGTAGTATCATCAAAAAAAATCATTTTTTGTTGTACCAAAAATAGATATTAGCATGTCTAAATGAGTTAGAACAACAGATTACTATCAACTTAAATTTCTAATATTCTCAGAAGTTTTAGTAGCTTCACAGTGCTGGTAAGCAAGTACTCTGTGACTATTCAGATTCAACATGGGCAAATAAAAAAAAATCTGTTTAAGTATATTAATTTTGCAGCTTCTTTGTATCTTCCTCTTCCTTCAAAAGACAAAATACTGTCATATTTTGTATTGAAAGTTGTTTACCCACCACTGAAAAAAACAACTCAAAAATTGTACTAAGTTTTATCAAGTTTCATCATACAAGCCATCCTGGGTAATTGTTTCCTGTGAGTTTGCTACATTTCTCTTGTTAATTGTTCACAGATTTGTTCTAGAAAATAGCTATAACTTTTCTTGTATTATCATACTGACTCCTGAAGAGGCAAGGGCAGATTTAAGAATAATTTTTATTCTCCTTAACCTTTTAATCTTGATATCTAGTATCTGTTGTTAAGGCCGAGAGTTGTGCTCACAGGAGTGGTGGGTTCTCTCAGGGATATGATTGAAATCATCGTTGCATTTAGCAGATGTTGTCAAATATATTAATATTTGTTATCTGACAGTTCCTACACTCTGAATCATTGGAATGAAATAAACAAATCAGAACAGAAATAGATTAGGCAAATAAAAGCTTGGCCTTACATCAGGAAGGCAGTCTTCAGAGGGAAACTAATGTTGTTTCTGATATCATGAGAGTATTGAAAAAAATTTATATAGGCCTGTAATAGATACACTAAGAATTCTGGGGAAGAAAAATAAGGATACATCTGCAAATGCAGTTATTTTGTAGAACAGTATTAAATAATTTCTTTTTCTTTCACTTTCCATTAGATATAGCCCCAAGTGTCTAATCACCAGCTACACAAGGCCTAATTGTAACTGAGATGATTACCTTATATTTAATCCACCAGCATATGCTGTTTTCTTGCTTCACACCACAATTGTGGTTTATTGCGCATTGTGTCATCTGGAAAGTGATTGCAGGCACAATCTATTAAAGTGATTTCGTTTTTAAACAGTGCTTGCATCTTGTCAGCCTTCTGTAACATGAGAAAACTAGCTTTATGCAGGTCCCTACTTTGCATAGGGAGAAAGCAAAAGCTTGATTACGAGGTAATGATTCTATGGCAGCTCTAACCAAATATTTCCACAGATGAACTTCAGTAAATGATTTTCCTGTTCCAAATAAGAAATAAAAAGCACAATGGTACAAGTCTGAGTAAATGAATAATAGTAACAGGAGAACTATTACTTGTCATCTCGAAATATAGGTTGCTTTCTGGCATGCTGTCAAAAACAATGAAATCTGTGCTTTTAGATAAAACTGTGAAACTGCAAGTTTTGGGAAGATTCAACCACGGCACTGGCAAGCTGAAAATCCCATATCTGTTCTAGCAACACATGTGAAAATTTAATGTAACAAGTAAGATAGTTTCTCACATATCCTCATCTTTTCTTATCATCTGTTGATTAGACCTAATGATTGGGAAAATTATACATCTAAACAATATCTTTATGGTTGACAAAAGTCACTTCATAGTGTCCCACACTATGAGCAAATGGTTTTATCACGGTTTATTTTGTAATATTCATTATCTAATTACCTATTGTACACAGCATGACAAATAACAGCTCCAACTGTGATCATTTAAGATAATCTAAAACTGTATAATTATAACACAATCTAATTTGCTGTGTAGGACACTTTAAAAAAAATAAATAAAAAACTAAAGTAAAAAACATTGGGATTTTTTTAGTTCCTTATGAAAATTTGAAATATTTCATACCGAAAATCTAACTTTTAACAAACTTATATTATCCACATTCTTACACTTCCTCTACTTTTTATTTTTGATTGAACCTATGAGCCTTTTCTCTGCCAGAAAAACAAAATAAATAAAAAAACCCTCTCAGATACATTCTCCTCACTTAACTTCCGCAGGTTCTCACAACCAAGCAATCATTTACAAAAGTTTGTTGGAAAGTCTTTTGGAGCAGTTATTGCATTTTTCATATCTCAACACAATTCCTGCATAAAATTTATCAGCCAGTGAGACAAACCCAGGCCTGTTCTCCTTCACTTTTAACTTCCCTGTCTGCTTCACAATAGAACAAGCATGAATCACCTGAGGCTTGCAAGTTACAGATGGTCTGTCTGCACAGAGAGCAGCATGCTCTGGACAGAAGTAGCAGCAGCTAGTACTTCCAAGTATTAAATCTGTGTTTGCAATAAATCACAGTTTTGTTTTCAGCTATTTTTTGCAGAGCAATGTTTCACAAAACATTATAAAAGCATTTAGAAGTCATTTCAATGCATTAGGCAGTGGCAGTGAGGTATAGTTCAGTTCCTGGGATTAACAGAATATAAATCAGCTTTGGAATAGACAAATTTCCATCTGTATTTAACCGCTGGCACATGTCTCACACTTGCAAGGTAGCAGAGCGTCTGCCCAAACCTGTAGCCTGTGATCCTTTTCCCACCTTGGACAAACTGCTCCTTGACATGTCTCGTTGATCCCTGCTTATTCTTTAGATTCTCTACTTTGACTTTATTCTTCATTAGATTTCGTTTACTTCATTTCCTTTTGGACATTTCTTTGAAGAATTATCTCAAGATTTTTTTCTTCCATTACTTAATTGTTTTGAAACTATATTAGAAACAACCTGATAAAGCAGAAAGCTGCATAACAATTGTCTAAGCATATTTTAAAAGATGTCTTCATTGTGAGGAATGAGGAGCTCGTAAAGCTGTGAGTGAATCTATGTGAATATACAGCAGATCTATTACCATAAATACTGAGGAAAATAATTGCCAGTTTTCCCTTCTTTCACCTAGCCACCTGACCTATTAATTTAAGAAGGATATCTAAGCATTTCAAGGATATTTCAAAGCACAACAATAAACAGCTGCAAATATGCTTCACTGTAAATCTAAATCCCCAAAGACCGTGAACATTTATTTTAACATCTCAGAAAACATTAAAATAGAAGAAAGCTTGCCATTCCAGATTCTGAACTTTGAGATGCTTATCCACATCCAAGCTTTGAATTAGTACTTCAGTTACAAAACAACTGTATATGCATACAGGAGAAGAAGCAGAACAAAAGTTGGAGCTTCTATAAATAGTAATTGACAAAGAAAACTGCTAACAATCACAGTAATTAAAAAATGAATAGTTTTATAGGATTGAATTTGATAAGATTTCATACCATTGTACAGTAGGGTAATGCGTGGAAAGAGGCTTGTCTGGTAACACACACGAACTGCCTAAAGTATATCAAATTATGTCATAAAATGCCTTCCAGAAGGATAAGAAGGATAAGAATAAAAATAAAGAATAAACTTTGCCTTTTCAGTGATGAGCTAACTGCGTCCTGGCTCCTGAGGTTTCTGGGAAAGATTCCTTACCAGTATCAGCACTTCACGTAACCTGACACTCCACACACAAGGGAAGGAGCACACTTACCTTTCCGGGGTAAAGCATCTGGTCAGTCAGCACCTGGCATGGTGCGGTTCTTGCTCCTGGCAGGCTCCTACCTGCAGCAGCTATTTCACCGTTGCCAATAACATCAAAGTGCGTTGTCAATGTTAAATATATTTGAGGTATCTGCATGGGTTTTATTAGCTTGAAGGTCCCATGGTTGGTTTTAAATGGGAGTATTCAGGTTTGTGTTATGTTTATCTCATACAATAAGTAGTTATTGGTAAAAACATGGTTTATAATATGGCTGCCTTTTTAGGAATCCAGATCTCAGCTCTGTTTGTGCAGAAAATGACCATTCAAAAGCAAATGAAAATTTATTTGAAAAACGTTCCAATTTGCAGTCTTGTGAAACGAACAAAGATCCAATGGTTAACAATAGCCATGAGTTTTATGCATGCAAGGTAGCAATCAATTTCAATATTTTCTTAACTCTGAGTCTTTGCGTTATTGCACAAAAATAAAAGTTGAAGTTTTATAGGTGTTTTTTCCTTTAAAATAAATATAAAACAACCTACTGAAGTGAAGAACCAATATTTTCTAGCTCATTGTCTTAGATAACCTGCATAAAGTTTTTTTAATGAAGTATCTCATTCATTCTAGCCTGTTTTCCACATTATTGACAATTTATTCAGCCTTTGCAGAATGACTGGAGAAACGGAAAAATAACATGTAAAAGCTAATAGATACATAAACTTTTTAATTGATTTTTGGGCACAAAAAATAAAACATGAGCTCAGTGGATTTGAACAGACATGTTAGAAAAAATTTTACCTACATCATGTTATTTGTAGAAACAACTATAAGTTTGGACCCAAACTCTGCTAACATCTGAGAGTGCACAGATGGGGACACTGGAAACTCTCCATTACAAACATTAAGCTCTTAAATCCAAATCCAGACCAAATCTACAGAGGAAAAAAAAAAAACACACAAAAAAACCCCTAAGCTGGAAATGGGTAAGATTTTGATTCAGGTTCATGGCATTGATTTCTACTGATGAAACCCTTACGTAAAACAGAATGAATTATATAAAACCCATACCCTAAAAAACTACAAATTTGAAAATATGTTGTTACAATAATTCTTCTCTAGACTGAATATCTAACAAGAACACTATATTTTGCATGTATTCAAATCATATGTGCCACACTTTACAAGCCCAATACAAGTAAGGCTGGTCACTCCTGATAAAGAGCACAAAATTTTATTCTTTTCCCACCAAGATTACAAGGTATTTGGCAAAGAACTGGACATGCTGACAACTCACTACAACACTGTGCTGCCTTCTCAAGCAGACAGTGGCATCCTGAGTACTCGGAGAGTCAGAAGGGTGAACATGACACCAGATGAAAGGGGTATGTATCATTAAGTAAGTTCCTTAATAAAAATTGTTAATGAGTTTTGTTTTGTGTTAATTAAGTAATTTGGACAGGAAAAATTAACAGCATTGTAAGCAGATTAAACACAATAAATTTTTGCTGTGCTTTAATTATCTTTCAGATTTTTTTTAATTAGACTATTCCAACCTATGCCATTCTATGATTCTATGATTCTATGATTCTACAAGAGGTAATCTCCCTAATAACTTGTTAAGTATAAAGATTAAAATTTGTGTATTTTTGAAAGAGTAAATTTTTTTTTCTAAAACTCATCACAGTGGTTATCAAAGCAGAGTAGACTTTTGTTTTATCATCCAGAGGGTTGGCCACAATAAAAAAAAAAAAAGTGCTGTTTGATGCATAGTTGCTTTCATTAAGAATCAGAGTTTAACTTAAGGCTATTACCTTGTCAAAATTTATATTTCAAATCAGTTGGTTGCACCTTATGCTTATCAAAGACTTAAAAGTTATTATTAATTGTGATTTTAAGTAGCTGAGAAGGAGAGAAGCCTTTTTGTCTATACCATTTATGGAGAGCAATACAGAACTAGTGATTACTTTTGGAATTGCCTATTTTCTGGTCCATTGCCCTAATCACACAATCGTCCTTCTACGTTCAATTTTGGATAATAAAGAAATAATATAATATGGATTTTTCAAGCTTCATTTCCAATAACTTGTCTCTAACCAGGGTACAACTTTATTGAGTTTGTCTCTTAGGCAACATTCTTCTCGATTTATTTTGAAGATAATAGATCTTTTGTATGCAGCAAGTACTTTTTCTCTCCCTCCACCCCCCCCGTCTCACCTGGTATAGATTATTCAGAATCTCATCAGCAATGAATAGACATATTCAGCTGTTCATGGTACATTTCCTTTTTTTGGCTGAGTAAGTGATCACAATCAAAACATTTCTGAGAAGCATACCTGTCTTTACAGATCCAAAATTGTCTTTGCATAGTGAACAACAGCATTAAGTTCAAAACCAAATTTGATGAATATTTTTGCCAATGAACTAATTAGATTAAATACTTGTAGAAAGTGGATCACTAATTTTGTTTTTAATAGTTTTAAGCATTCTCAGTTACATACACATTATCATTAAGTTTTATGGATATAATGCCCTCCTTTATCTTTGTTTTCAAAAATCAGCTGTGTGTAGTAGTTAAATCAGCGTGTGTTAATACAAACACTTATTGCCAGAAGCCAGTGAAGTAAGTATTGCCTGTAGTTGGCAAGGCATTATGGAAAGCTGCAAGGTGATAACTCTAAGTTTGACTGGTTCAGTTTTATCTGCATATAAAAGCCAAGAATCATATAGTGTGAACTAGTATGCACGTTTCCCAAGTACCACAAACATTTGATGCAGAAAATTAGTTTCTCTGTAGCTTAGGCGTTTATTCCAACTCTCAAATTCCACAAAATGTATAACCCAGAGTCAGCAGTGATCCCTGTCAAGTATTAGGAGAAGCAGTGGAATTATTGGCAGCAACTATCATGCTTGAAGTCTGTGGGTGATTATATCAGCTTTTGAAATTCCTTTTGACACCATGAATTAGAAAGTTTTGACATGCTTTGTATGTAATGAAAAAAAAACCAAAACAAAACCCCAAACACTCCCCACCACAACTGCTTTCACAGTCTTATCTGTCTTATCAGCTCTGGAGGTCTAATCTGATGCATCAGTCAAAATCTTTGAGATACAATTCAAGTAATCTTTCAAAACGAAAAAAAGAAAGCATATTGATTTACAACTATGTAAGTACTGCATATTTGTGCAAGTTTGAAGATTATTTTTCTATAATAGTGTTCTTTGTGAAATACACTAATTATTGTAAGTGAAAGTACTGTGAAGTAGTTAGTGTATAAAAGTACATAAAATGCCTACAGCGAGAACAAATTTCTTAAACGACAGCTACACTTAATATAGTCCTTTTGATATAGTTCTTTTGAACTACTTGTGCAGTCATTACCAAGATTATAATGAACACTACCTTTTTTGTCTATTTTTAATAACATTTATATATTCAGTAGTATGAAACATGGTGTCCTGGCATGAAAATAAATTTTTGTTGAAGCATTCCCTTTTTATTGATACAAGGAAGCTTTTTGTCCTTATTTGTCAAGATTTTCCAAGGTCTTGAATAATGACAGCATGTCTAAAAAAAATTGTAGAAGAACATTAGAAGGTATGGTAAGCAGCAGAGACACTTAGAGGGCAACTAGTCTTTCTTTCCATTTCCTGAATCCGAGATAGCACTAGTATAAATGCATGGATACACGAGCCGCATGCACTCTTAGTATCTGGAACTCATGTTTTGATTTGTAGACTTTTTTAATTTAAAGACATATAGCTGAATGAATAATATTAATTAGACTGTCCTGAAATCTTAAATTGTCAAATGTAGTAAATAATAGCTATTTTTACTATAATACCAAACAAATAAAAAGAAATTCAATACAATTCATCACATGTGCATTTATCCAACACATTACTACGACGAGAGATTTGATGAAGATACGTCGTTTTCTTTGCAGTTTATGTTCAGAAGCTTATTAATGTAAGCATTGTTCATCAGTTTCATCTGATGGGTACAATGTCCTATGTTCAAAGTTCCTACCTATATAGGAAATAAGAGCTCTATTGTATTTGACTGACTCAGCATAGCAGGTATAGCCATCAAAAGCTGTCACAGGTTAGGGCTGGGCCAGCTACTAAATGCAGACAGATGCTCTCTAACCCCCTCTGCCCCCAAATAACAGGAAGGAAAAGGGAATGAGGCAGAGAGATATACAGGTTAGAGAAGAAAAACTAAAACAGCTTTAATGAAACAATAATGGAAATAATAGTGACATGTTAAACATAAAGAGCTATTTACAACTATATATAAGCCCGATATTGAATCCGACTCTCCCCCCAACAGCAATCCCCACTGGTGCAGGAGGCACTGGAGCAGGAGGCGCTGGGGAAGCCCGAGGCTCAGTGGCAGCGGAAGCTGGATACAGGGAGCTGGATTCGGGAACTAAAACATGGGAAAATTAATTAAAAACCTTTAAAGTACTCTGCCACTAATCTCAAGAAAGTTGCCTTAGCGAATATCAAGGCTGTAAACATGAAACAAATCAAAAATACAAAAAATAGATCAGAAAAATAAGAAAAATTGCCACACCTGATTAATCATTAATAGTCCATCCATTTGAATTCATCCCAATTGTTCTGTGGAAAATGTGCACGAATTTATTGTCATAAATTGGTTCTGCAAAATTATCATTCCTTTCCCACTGCCAGTTAAAAGCTATCTATTGATAGCTAGATAGGAATAGTAAGATAATACCTCAGTTCACCTTTGGAAATGTAACAAGTAAATATTAACCTCTTGGATTATCATTGACAAGGGTCAATTTGAAGAACTCTGCACATACTTAAGAATCAGTCTCATCAGTTTTGAGCAATGAATTCTTTGAAGTTACATGTGAGTTAATGCCTATGCTATAATAGATGTCATTTATGCTTATGAATCAGTCCATCTTGTTCCAAGATTATTGTGCCTGTGCTTCTAATATATAGGCTTGTATCAATGTTTATCTTTAGGCTTTAATCTGTTTTTTTTTCTTTACATTAAGACATACTATTGATGCTCCGCAGAATGACTAACCATCAGTTACTTACACAAATTTCAGTTAAACTTCTTCTATGCAAAATAGTAATTTATATTTAGCCTAGAAACACATTGATTCAATAATGGTGTGATCAATTATACAAAGATAATTAAGACTGATAAAAAGGGCAAGTTTTTTTTTGATATTTAAACATGAACTTGTTGCATAGCTTACTAAAAACAAAGCCCTGGTCCTCATCGGGGACTTTAACCATCCCAGTATCAGTCAGAGAGACACCGGAGCAGGGCATAAGCAATCTAGGAGACTCCTGGAATGCATTGATGATAACTTCCTCCTCAAAGAAAAAGAGGAACCATTGAGGAGAGGTGCCATGCTAGACCTTGTTCTCACCAACAGGGAAGGGCTAGTGGGCAATGTTAAGCTCATGGGCAGCCGTGGCTGCAGTGACCTCAAGATGGTGAAGATCCTAAGGGCAGCAAAGAAGGGGACTCAGGGTCACTCAGGAAAGATTAACTTGGCTTAGTTTTCCTAGACAGGCGAGAAGAAAAGAACCCTGTTTGGTGTGACGCTGCACTTTTGCAGTTTCATGGATTCACATCTAAACCTTATGGATAAGAACAATTTATCTTTTTCACTTTGTCCCAGTAAAACAAGTTTCATTAAAAGAAGGAATAGGAGGGAGAAAAGGAAAACTCCGCATCTGCACAAATAGGGGGTAAGAGTTTCAGTCTAAGAGCAGATTTAGATAAGATATTATGAAGAAACTATTTATTGTGAGGGTGGTGAGACACTGAAACAGGTTGCCTGGAGAAGCTGTGCAAGTCCACTCCCTGGAAGTGTCTAAGGCCAGGCTGGATGGGGCTTTGAGCAACCTGGTCTACTGGGAGGTGTCCCTGCCCATGGCAGCAGGGTTGGGAGGAGGTGATCTTCGAGGTCCCTTCCCCCTCAAATCATTCTATGATTTTATGAAGTGTGACAGGTGGAAAAATCTGTAGTGTTGTAAATGAACAAAAATATTCTCATTTTAAGAATGAGTAGCTTCATTTAGGAGGAGATAGATGCTTCCTCTTCAGTAGTGAAATTGATTTATGCTACTACAGACTGAACGGGGAACTACTTTTTAAACATTAGGCATAGAGGTGCCCCACATTCCCTTGCATAGCTCATGTGACTTTAAGGGGCAATATCACACATATTCTAACCTAAAGCAGTCTCTAAGAACTCTCTACTGGTTTCTGGTTTTTTTTTGTACTCATACTTTCTATCTATACCTATCCATTCTATCTATAAATGCAATTTTAAAGTATTTCTTGCAAGAGGAGACTTTGCTTTAAGATATGTTATCACAGTTATACTGGCAGCAATTGTTTTTGTTAGTAGAACCGTAATACTGCTGGGCTTCATGAGGCTTTACACATGTAGAATAACATTGCTTCTTATAGAAGTCATAAATACAGTTCTGCCTGGCCTACAGTTTAATGATAGGAATCTGCCTCATTTTTCAAATACTTTTTCTCACTCATGTCCTTACTCAAAAATTCAACATACAACCAACGTGTCTTTCAAAAAATTAATTATTCCTGTATGGTAAGTGCTTAAATGAAGAATAATCTTTACCAGTGGAGACACTGAATAACCATTTCATCTTATGCTTTGCAACCAGTCAGTACATTATAAATATATTTCCCAGTATTATATTTTTATACCCATATACATGTAAAATATTGTCAAAAAAATTGTATGAATTTGTCCTCCATCAATAAAAAACAAAAAGCAAGAAGCTCCATTCCAGTCAAAACTTTCTGATAAACCAACAGCTGAGCTTCTCAATTCACTTTTCCCTTAACCAGAGCACTCCCCCTCACCATCCCAAATAAAATTAATTTGCCTATTACATCCCTAACAAAAAGTAGCACAGAAGGAGGTTCCTGAAGTGTGTGGGAGATAACTTCCTGACACAGATGGTGAGGGAACTGACCAGGGGAAGTGAACTCCTGGACTTGCTGCTCGTAAACAGGAAAGGTCTTGTGGGGGATGTAATTGTCGGAGGCTGTCTTGGGCTAAGTGATCATGTCATCTTAGAGTTCTCCATTTTTGGTGGAGTAAGGAGAGGGGTCAGAAGAATTACCACCTCGGGCTTTCCGAGAGCTGACTTTGGTCTCTTCTGGTCCACGGTTAAGAGAGTTCCTTGGGAGGTTGTTCTGGAGGGCATAGGAGCCCAGGAAGGCTGGGCATACTTTAATGAATTAATTTTAAAGGTGCAGGAACTAACTACACCCAAAAGTCATGTAAGACGAGCTGAAGGGGAAGGAGACCAGCCTGGCTGAACAGAGAGCTTTGGCTGGAGCTTAGGAACAAAAGGAGGGTTTATGGCCTGTGGAAGCGGAGGCAGGCAAATTATGAGGATTACAAACAAGAAGCAAAGCTGTGCAGGGAGAAAATTAGAAAGGCCAAAGCCCACCTAGAGCTAAACGTGGCCACTGTGGTGAAGAATAACAAGAAAAGTTTCTATAAATACATTAACAGTAAGAGAAGGTCTAGGGAGAATCTCCATCCTTTGTTGGATGCAGAGGGAAGAACAGTGACCACGGATATGGAACAAGATGAGGTGCTTAATGCCTTCTTTGTCTCAGTCTTTAACAGCAAGACCAGTTGTTCTCTGGGGGCACAACTCCCTGAGCTTGAAGAAAGCAATGAGGAACAGAATAGGACCTGTATAATCCATGAGGAAATGGTTATGGACCTGCTTCATAAGCTGAATCCTCATAAATCTATGGGGCCTGATGGATTACGCCCTAGAGTGCTGAGGGAGCTGGCGGATGTGGTTGCCAGGCCATCATCTTTCAGCAGTCCTGGTTAACCGGGGATGTCCCACTGGACTGGAGGCTGGCAAAGGCAAATGTAGCGCCCATCTTCAAGAAGGGCAGGAAGAGGGATCCTGGTAGCTATGGACCTGTCACTCTTACCTCAGTGCCAGAAAAGGTGATGGAATGAATAATCTCAAGAGCC
>NW_009726686.1:0-38066 GCF_000703405.1 Apaloderma vittatum
TTCCCCTTGGCAAAGTCATGTTGACTGCTCCCTGACATGCCTAGAGACAGCCAAGTTTAAGATAACTCAGCCCAAGTGTTCTAGACTCAATTCAAGGCCAAAAAATATTAAGAGGATCTACTGTTAACAGAATTACCAAAAATCACTCCAGCTACCTAACAAAAGTGGTGCAGCAGTAGGGAAAATCCACGTACAAGCAATCCCTAACGCTGCATGTGCTGATTTTCCTTACTGAGGGATCCTACAGAGATCTTTTTCAGTGCTAAGTAATGGAAGTCATGCAACCGCACATTTTAAGGTAATTGGGAGCCAACAGCTAAATCCTGTTTGTCGCAGCATAAGTTTACTTCCAAATCTAAATTGCTACTTTTTTTGTTGTTTTCTCACAAAATAAGAATTATCTCTCCATACAATATATGTAAATAGAAAAAAAGGAAGGAGAAAAAGGCACATGAAAGACTTTTGCATGATGTCATATAGCAGCAGCATCTGAATTTGAGAGACAAAATTCATGTTGAACTGGACATACTCAGAATGTCTGTATACTAACCTATATGCGTTTGAGCCATAACATCAGCCAGTCTGTGTGCAGCACCACTGCCTCCACTTTGTGTCGAGGAGGAGGAAGTGGTTGACGTGGTAGAGCCGTGGATCGCTTGACTGATCCAGTGTTCCATGTTTATACTCCCCTGACTTGAGGTGGGAGTTCCCTGGGAGTCGCCCTGTACAGAGCCTTCATCTTCTGAACCAGAAGAAGTATCTAGTAATTAAAAAAAGCCTGTTAACTTGCAGTGCTTTGGTGTTTTCTTAATAGAAATAAGGCATATTCATATGACAAATCTAAAGAGAACTGCTATTAAGAAAAACGTATGAAGACTGGCAAACCTAATAAGAAAAGTCTGTAATACTGAAAGCCCCAAAGCCAAGTCAATCACTAACTGCACACGGAAAGAGCGTTCCTGCTCTAAAGCCACAGCTTGTGTATTATTTTTCAAAAATAAGGATAATAAAAAAATCTCCCTTTATAATTTGGCTTAAAAATCTTCTGAAGATTTCCATACATGTATTAACAGTACAGAATACCCGAAATACTTTCTCAAGCTCACTCCACGAAGTCTGTGAAAAACTTTTCCAGCTGTAGGAAGCCCATCCCTTAGTGAGAAATGGGAGTCCCAACGGGATTCAGTAAGTATGAGAATGCATGAGATGTAAGGTATTTTCACAGTCTAGTAGCTAAAAAAGCAGATAAAATTGAAAAGAAATGGCATAACTAATTGTAAAAACAACGTTCCAATATAGGGAATAAAGCAGAAACTTGAAAGGAACTTTGACTCACAGAAAATACGATGAACTGGCCATAGTTACGTGGTCGTAAGACCAAAAGAACCAGTGCAAGCTGAGGTACCACCAAGGGCAAAGCGATCATGCAAACTGCCCTAGTTGACTTTCCAAGCATTCAGCTCACCTTCTCCTCTTCAAATATACCTCGGTGTTACACTCAGCGTGCTTCAAATGACTTTTCCATTACTATCTATGCAGGAAGATTATAAGTTCACAACAGCACTTGTCGTCATGTTAAAATGTTAAAACATTGTAAAAATATTTAACATATGTTAAAATGCTTAAATTCTCATAAAATACACGGAGATGCTCACCTGGAGGTGTGTAGGCATCCATTGATGTTTGGACCACCAATGAACGTCGTTTTGAGGGCATGGGGACTGCCATTTTCCTTTCTTTATGCTTAGCAAGGGCTGCCTGAACTGCTTCTGTGTGGACATCTGGAAGGAAAGAGAGATTTCAGGGTGGTGCTCAGACAGACAGAAGCAAGTGGTCCGTGTGTGGACGTGGTGCACCTGCACAGAGGTCCGTCTGGGCTGACAGCGCGTATCGAACAGTGAAAGACCAGGAGCGCACGGTATCTCGGAGGGACTGTGACAGTTCTCCTCATTGTAGAAAAAGCAGCTATAGTAAAAAGTGCTGTACCAACAAAGAAGCCCTTTGAGTTGTATGATATTCCCGCAACACTGCTGCAGTATTTGAAGAGTAGGAACTCTATTTCCCCAGCGCAAACCTCTGTTTAACCAAGAGCTTTTACTTCAGCAAGCGTTACTGCTTTCGGTGAAAGTGTGGTGTATTAACATTGCCTGTTTTTTAAATGAATGAGGTTTCCACTTCACGCAAAAGTCACACAGAGTAAGCAAACAGGAACACTTGCTTGAAAGGTGAGAGGTATGTGAAATGTCACAACAGAAATGGCAGCAGGTCCCCCATGCCCAAATCCTCCTCCTGCCTCTTTCACTTCAGTTTATTCACAGAGAAGTGTTACGTAGGGTTGGCCTGAGGTGGAAGAGAAGAAAAAGCATGCTGAGCACAGGCCTGGTACTTTACAGGCAGGTGCTACACACAGCTCACACCAGCCCACTCCAAAGCATCCGACAGATCCCTTCTCCACAGGGACAGCCCCAGTGAGGAGCTTTTCTCCTTCTCAAGTGTATATATAGCTGTCTGCCTCCTTAAGCCTGCATAAGGCCGTTTATCATGTCTAAAGGACACGCTTTGATTAATTACTTTGTTTTGTGCAAATCTTTTCATTACTGCCATAACTATACATTGAAGTAAGTGTGTCTTTAGTTTACTACTTTGAACTATTTGCATGTTTCTATGCATTTGGCACAAGACACGCATGAGGAGACTGTATGCAAAACACATAGCAGCCAACAAAAGTCACTTAGGGTTAAAGAAATTGCCACACACTGACCATCTGGCACACAGCTGGAAGCACCTGAGATGCTGCCTTCTGATCATTTGCCATTCATCAGCTGTAGAAAATGCAGCAAGTTGTGCACACGATTTATCTGTTCCCGTTTGTGAAGCAGGAGCACAGTGAAGCGGGTTTAATCCAGAGTGATCTCACTTCTGCGGCTGCTGCTGCTGAATCTGTTTGAAGACCACCGTTGTAGGCTGGCTTGGCAGCACACAGCCCGTTTTGAATAGGCAATGTTCCCCAAGAAAAGCAAAAGGAAAGAGAAGAGTCTCTATATATCTTTATTTAAAGAGGTGTTGGCTGGCTCACATCAGTCTAAGTAACTTATTTTAAATAACAACTGAGAAGGACAACTAGAAGCATTGGATGATACACTGCTGATAAGCCACAACATCTCATTTTTAATAATTGTTCCCCATCTTCTGCCAGGGTTAAAGCACCTCTCAGTGGAAAGACTGCAGGGAAGAGAGTAAGTCTGAGAAAAAGAATGTTATCAGTAGCTTCTATGAGTTGCTTTTGTTTTAAACCATGAAGAGGATGAGCACATCAGTGAAAGTAAAACAAGAATAGTGAACAGCAAAGCTGGAAAAGTACACTCCAGAGATAAAATAGCCATGTGGCTGATGGACCAAAATAGAGGAAGACTGCAATGCTAACATCAGACCAGAACACAATTTCTCTCCTGTCAAGTCATTATTTTAAAGTAGAAGGTTTATGGTCTGCTTTATAATTAAAACCTGATGAAAAATTTACATGAATAGTACCAGGCTAAGAAAATAAGCGACTCTTTACCTACCAGCGTGTCCTCAAGATAAATTCCTACCTGCTCACTCTACACCAATGTCAATAATGTGTACAGGACTGAACACGCTCACTAATATCCTGTTTCTTATCCAACAAATAGGAAAATTCTTTGGTTTTCACTCAAAGGCTAGCAATTAGATATCAAGTAGTAAAAAAATTAGCTTTTCCTTTAAAAAAACCCTCAAAACTCTACAGCAATTTTTGGAAGAGAATAAATTTTGCTGATCAAGACAGGAAGATTTTTTTGTATATTACTGCATTTAGGATTTTTTTATTACTGTATTAGGAAAAATTCTTCAGAAGTTTTTTAAAGGAGGACAGCAGCCAGAAAATCATTAATAAAATGCCTAGTGACAGCTGGACACTGAATCACAACTTGTGAATTCTTGGATTTCTTTTTAGAAGTAAGAAGGTAAACTCATCAGCTTAATTAAAAAACACTCTAGAGAGTTTTGATTTCCAAATGAATCCACAGGAGTCCAGGAATTGAATTGTTTTCTTAATAAAGCACATGCCTGATATGTTTATTTGTAATGGGTTATTGTGGAATAAACCAAACTATAGATTACTAAAAAAAATCCCACCCAAAATCCCACAGGAAGGAGAAACAATGGAAAAGATAAGAATCTGAATAAACAAGAGGGAAGCTGACTGGGGAGAAGGAACATGCACACCTGCTCACAGCCCAGCCTGAAAAGTCAACTAGTCTCAAGGCATCACTCAGAGTGTGGAGGCCACCATAACAAACAAGACACGTGTCTAGAAAAGGCTAAGGACAGACAGCCTAGAGATGGTCCAGTGACTATCACAAAGAGCTTACAGGCTTCTAGGGCGAGAGGGAAAAAAGGCAGCAGAAACAGTCAAGCTTGCATAAAAAATCTTTTCACAACATTCTCTCCCAGGAATAAATCTCTTGGCTAAATGAAGTGTTTCTAAACATATAATAAAAGGCTAAGGATTAGGTAAAGAATGAATAATAGCCTATACAGTCTGTATGGTGTTTTTGAATGAAAGCCTACTGAGAGGTTCTGAAGATGCTCTTCAATCTGTTTTGACAGTCTTGTATAGAGTTGGACTTGTAAAGCTAATGAACAGCTTTCAAACCATTCAATCTAGAGACTAAGTCCTGAAGTACTGAGAAATCAGAGAGGTAAGGGAAAGCCAGACTGATATTTAAGAATTACACTTGAGAACAACTCAATTGTTTACAGTATCTATCCCGTAACCACAGCAAGACAGAAACAGTAAGTAGGTTTGTACCCATCAAATATTGGCTTCAGGTATGTACTTTCCATACACGTTTTACTTTTCTCTAGGGCTTATCTTTGCTTTCTGATCTACAAGCCAACTTCACTGATGCACCACAAGGAATGTTAACCAAAATACAATTAACTATCTCTTTTCATAGTTTTATGAAGCACGGACTTAAACCTAAAATGAAACATACACTGTTCATCAAAGGGTGACCCTGCCAATTCACTTCTCATCAATTTGAACAAGAAGGTAGTAGCTCTTTACCTTTATTTTGGTGAAATTTGGGATATGGTGTCCATCTTATTGTATGTGACCCATTCTCTTTCACTAAATCATAAAATCATAGAATCATAGAATGGTTAAGGTTGAAAGGGACCTTGAAGATCACCTAGTTTCAACCCCCCTGCTGTGGGCAGGGACATCTCTCTCCCTCTAGACCAGGTTGCTCAAAGCCCCATCCAGCCTGGCCTTCAACACTTCCAGGGATGGGGCATCTACAACCTCTTTGGGCAACCTGTTCCAGTGCTTCACCACTCTCATCGTGAAGAATTTTTTCCTTATATCTAATCTAAATCTACCCTTTTGCAGTTCCAGGCCATTGCCCCTTGTCCTATCACTACAGGCTCCCATGAAAAGCCCTTCTCCAGCTTTCCTGTAGGCCCCTTTCATGTGCTGGAAGGCCGCTATTAGGTCACCCCCGAATCTCCTCTTCTCCAAGCTGAACAACCCCAGCTCCCTCAGCCTGTCAATCTGTCCTTAGCCAATCAGCCCCACAATCTGTCCTGAGTAGCTACTAAAAGGAGGCTTGTAATAGGAATTTATACAATAGTAATTGGAAGCTCCTTGTACACTAGAGGAAGGAAACCACTGAGGCAAATGTAATGAGGGTAGGAAGACAGATCCAAGTTCCCTTGGGATAGGAAACTGCTTATCCCCCTAAATCACAGGAGCACAAAGCAGTTTATCTTCTCCACATATCACACATATCAGCAGAGAACATCACATCTGAATTTCAAACTGTCTCTGGCAGGGTGATGCCCCTTGTATTGGAGGTCTGACAAAAGTGTCTGAACTGTCTTCCCAATACTCCCTGACACACTCAGGCTAATTGAATTCATTCCATTGTGACTGAGCATTGCTTTCAAACACAGATTTCTTGTTAAGTTTTCCTGAAAAAAAATTGCTCACGTATGAAGATTTTGTCCAGAAACACCTACACAGTTAGGAGCTTTCATAAAAAATAGAAACAAATTAAAAACTCAGCAAAAGGCCTGCCTCTCCTCTCTTTTCTCACAGTGTGGCATGCTACAATTTCTCACCTCCTATAAACTTCTGATAGACTTTCAAACACAGATATGCCTTGATGTAGTTGCACTCAAGTCTTCTGAAAAAGTCACAAGTCTAAGTGGAAAGAAAATGCCTTTAGGCAAAATGTTCTTTCATGTAGAAGTCCGTGACATTCTAACTACACTGCTACAGCTGATAAAATGACTCCAAGTCCTGACCCTTCAAAGCACTTCTACAGGTAACAAAAATATTCAATGGATAATCTAGAGCATGGAGTAAAATCTTACCACGCTTATTGGTTCCCAGTAGCAAGTTCCTTATCTGCTATTGTCCAAATCGGTTTTATCTGCACAGTTCCTTATCTGCTATGAGCCTCCACTATCTTAGGTTGGCCAACCACATGTTGAAGACAATTTGTGAGTTTGTAATCAAGGAATCAAAAAATGGGAAAGAGAAAGCTATATGCTTGCAAAAACTAGTTGTTTAACTTGTGCTGTTGCAATCAACCTGGTGTCCAGTAATCAACCTGACATATATTTCTTACAGGCTGCCTGATAATATTTAACAAACTTCAGAAAAACAGCTGTTGTCTTTTCTTTGTTTCATTCAAGCATTTTTGTTTGTTTATTCTCTCTCTTTACTTTCTGTGACAGCGCACTTCTGTGACCAAAGTCAGCAAGTGAAATAAAAAGGAAGTGGAACTGTAAAAACAAGCATGTGGTAGGGAGAAAGCCTCCCTTTGAAGGGATAATGATCTACTAAACAAGAAATGAGGCCTCAAAACAAAAGGCAGAGAAATTTAAATGGTCATAAAGAATGAGGGTCCACAAGCTCGGTTTTGCAGAACGATGACCCATGGCTTTGGCCACTGCACTCCACAGTCAGAAACTCATCTATTGCAAGCAGGTAGAGTCCTCATTCCATCAGGAGGATACATTGTCCAGCTTTCCTAGGAGCTGCTCTGCTTAGCGCAGTTGCTCTCTTCACCCAGTTTATCTTGTAACTTGGCAGAATGTTGTGCTCCTGGTTTAACTGAAAAGGCTTAGTCAAAAAAAACCACAAGCCACTAACATATATTACTACACAGCATCAGCTTGATATGGACACCGTGTTCTCCATGGTCTGTCCCAGCTTTATCCCTCAGCATGATTTCATGGCTGAATATTCAACAGACCAGTGCATTTGACTGCCCGTGGAAAAGGGAGGAAGTTCATCTCTCTTTCTGTGGAACAAAGTGACACCCTACCTGTGCCAGCAGGCTGCTCCGATGGGATCCCACCGGCATAACAAACCAGCGGGAGGCTCGAGAGTTGGTGGTCAGTAGACAGCCGTGCTGAAGAGATGAGCCTGGGCTCCGAGCCTGTTCATTTTAAATGCATGGCAATGCAGGAAGGAGCAATCTATTCTCAACAGGGAGAACTGGGCAGAAGAAGATATTAGGGAGGCAACTGTATTAATTGCTGATAAGTGTTCAAAGGTTAAATAATAATGCCAAGAAATATAGACACAAACACTGTTGATTACAGATTGCTGATACTGCTTACCTCTTTTTCACAGTTTTTTAACCATTTATTCTCTACATTTTTGATGACCTGGAATGTAATTTTGGGGGGAATGGACCTGACAACTTTCGTTTTTAGTCAGTAGTTGGGCTGGCACACAGAAAGAGAGCGTGGCCAAGAGTTTTAGTCTGGTTTGTATTGGCTCTGCAATAGGAAAAGCCTCTTCTGAACACTTACTGAAGCCTTTTCTGTAGAATATACCTTCCTCCTCACACAAATATACGTGTATTTATAATAAGTGGCATTTTTCTTCTGTGACAAGCTGTCCTCTTCTAGCTATATATTTTGGGGAAGACAGTATGTATGGTTCCTCCAGGCTCAGATGAGTTCCACAAGCAAATCGGCTTTCCTTTCTTGAAACAAGGAGGCAATTTTTGTGTGATGAACAAGATCAGCCACTTCCTGGTCCACATAGGGACCCATTCTGCAATACCTCATGTTTCTCTACAGCTGCTAGAAGAATGCTCTTCTGATGGAGCATAATTCCCCTACACTCCATGAACAGCGATGCTCCATTCCTTACTTGGGCCAGATATAATGTCCTTGAAAGCTCTGAACTGTAACTAAGACATTTGAAATATACTGCATATTCCTAGTCCTCCCACAGACTTCTGCAGCTTTTAGCAAGAGAATGAGTTTGTTCCTTGTTATTCAGCTCTTTTTCAAAAAACAAAAACCTATTCAACAAATTACAATTGCATTCTTCCTCGATGTGGAGGTGTTGTTAAAATTTTTTCCTATATGAGTTTAACATGCCTCAGTGGCTTCCTTTATTCAGTATTAGTTGCATTTGCTCCATAGGAATGTCAAACACTCAGCATACTGTAAGCAAAGTGATACCTCCTCATGGACTAGGGATCTGGGTGTTAGTTCTGCATGGATCATGAAATAGGGCGCTCCTCCCATGATAAACATCAGATATAGTAAAAATTTCCATATTATAAAACTGTTCCTCACACCCCTTGCATAAAACACCTCAGCATACAAAAGTAAAGCAGCATCTTCTTTTGCACTTAAATCAGGTCTTAGAGTTGTGTGTCAAGTAGTTCTCTTGCATCTAATTTATTATGCAGCCTCGTTTCTTTGTAAGACAAGAAATTAGTCTTGCCGCAGGTAAGAGTCCTGAATTGCTAGAACCAAGATAGCAGAAGTCTGTTTCTATCTATGTTCCAGAAAAAAATCTATTACTTCTGTTATTTTTGCTCGAGTTTTCAGTTTCCCAGCAATTATAAAGACTTGATACCCAATCACCAGCTCTTTAAAAAACACAAATATGGAAAAAACAAGCTGCCTAATTTTTGCTGTATGGATGCAGAATTACCTAGCAGAGTTCCTACCACATTCTGTAACAGCACTTCCACCACTCCCTTCATGGGACTTATCCCTGAAAGAATCAAACTGCTGGGAGAAATATCCAGATGTGATTCAAATTTATCCCTTTCATCTGTTTGTTCCTTTTGCCTCATGTAATTCCTCTCCTCTGAGCTATTATTATCTTTTTTATTATTATTGTTATTTAGCCTTGGGAAACAATCTTTCTTCTTCTGCTTTAGCAGATAGTTCCTAGTAACACGATGATAGAAGTGGGCTCAAGGACCCAGAGAAGGTTTGCTTGTGTAGGGTAGTCAACAAACACAGCTGACTTGTTTGCAGAATGGCAGATTATTAAGATGAAGAGGGTTGATACTCTGCACTAATGAGTTTAGAATGCCAAAAGATTTTTAATAAGAGGTTATTTATGTACATATAATACATATTTATGTCTTACTTATATTGCAGTAGAGGATCAGCCCTGAAGGCAGACATTTAATAAATAAGTAAAACCACAAATGACTCTCAGTCTCAGGGAAGACAGTATCTGGGGCGACATCAAGGAAAACAGCTGGAAGAACAGGTAGACAGAGGCAAAGGAGCAAGGGCAGTTATTGCTGCACCAACCCATAGTGCGAGTGAAGAATCTTACCAGCTTCCGAGTTATTACAAGGAGTCAACTGATACTACGGGAAGATAACCTCCCCAAGCCCACCAGTACTATCAAAGGTGAAGTTTGGCTGAAATTTCCAGATAAGGCAACACTAAGTATAGCAACAGTATGCACCGCAATTATAGCGAGGAAAGGTTGGCAATTGCTGCCTTACAGGAAACTAGTAGTCGAAAGCACGAGAGTCTCTTATGAGTTTAATCAGACCTTTTCTGTAGCTACCATGGAAACGTAGGATATACTGAGAATTCATTTCCTAATATGTGGCCTGTAAATACTCTGAGCAGAGATAATTTGGTAGCTACATCTATAGGAAATGCAATCAGGACATACTAAATAGGGTGAGACGTGGTAAATGTGGTATCATCAGAACAGATTAGAGTTAGACTTTGTCTTTAGATTCTCCTGGGCTGACAGCACTGACTTATTTTCAGGCAGACACAGGGCAAGTGATTTATAAAAATTGCTATGTTCATCCAACATACATCAGTCCTTGGAAAATCATGTCACCCCTGGGAATGTGAAAGTAAATGAGTCCATATAATAACAGATCTTTGTGGTGGGTGATGCCATAATGAAGCAGTCTCAGAACACTTTCACAGTCTCTCTGGGTATTACGACAGGAAAGCACATACCTCAAACAGTGCAACACCTAATTTCTCTCCAGCTGCAAGCAGGTGTGCTATTAATTCTGAAATACGGCATTCACAACAAACACAGTGAATATCCCACTGAATGCAAGAACACCTGCTCTAAGATGACACTCACTTATATGAGGGCCATGCAGTTTACTAACGGAAATAAATTTCTGCTTACATTTCAAAAAACTACTTAAGTGTGTAAGTTTCAGACTTTGAGATGTTCAAACTTTACGTACTGGGCCGCTGTTTTTACTGGGAACTGGGCGATACATGGATATACAGGGAAAAGTTCCACTGACTTTTCATGAATTTGGAGCTCAATTTTCTTGACCAGCACGATTTTGACAATGAAAAGTCTGTATTTCAGAAAATATTTGCAGTCCCATGAAAGTGCCACTGACAAAGGCCTGGCTTTTCTAGGACGCTGCAGTGAATAATCTCCACTGGTGCAGAAAATTTCGCTTGGTGCGCTCTGCGAAGGGCTGTGCTGTGATTCAGCTGCTGCCGAGTACCTCCTGGGCATCTTCTGTCCACCTCCTGGTGCACACATGAAGGAGCTACAAGCGTATGTTCTCGTGTGCTTAGAAAGCTTAACTCTAAAGAAGAGAAGCATGGCTGTCGTCTCCCACTTTGGATGGCCGTGGCAGTGATCTCTAAGTCTGAGTTGCAGGAAGGTAAAAGCTGGGAAAGCTGTGAAACACAGAGGTTATGTGATGGAAACAGAGGACACCAAAATCAATGACCGAACTCTTTATGACTCCACTGCCAGTTTTCCTGAAAGGTATAGTTTTTGCTTTACTTTGGATTCTTCAGGTTTTAAAACGCTTTTCTCAAAAATCTGAGATTTAAAACTATACTAACTCTACCTGTAAGTGAAATAAAAAAGAACAACATGCAAGCCTCCCACTAATAATTTCCATCCCCCTATTTATTTATTATCTCTTTTGTAATGCAATCTGGAAGTCAGCTTCACATAGTGACTTCATCTTGGGCCCCCTTACTATGTGATCTGAAGTAAATCAACTTTCTGTTTGTTTCTCTCTGGAGATCCTTGAGTAGTTTTCCTCAAGAGTTCTGCAATTGTCCTTACAAACTTTTCCGCTGGGTCAAAAGCAAGGATGTGGTCATATAAATTACATCTTTGCAAAAGTTTTTTTCAACCTCTTTTTTTCTCTGGTTGAGTTGTAGCTTGAAATTAAGTTTGTAAGTAAGCTCGGCCCAATAGGAAAATAATTCATTTCTGAATAAGTGTTTACAGCCAGGTAAACTAATTCGGATTAACTCTTCCAAGTAACCATTGCTCACCTGAAGGGTTAACAAATTCTTTGTTTTGTGATGAGCTACCTTAATGTTCACATGCAGTCCCATCTTGCTACACAGCACACTCATCATAATTTTTTTCTCTTTATTCTTTGGAGAAATGATAAATGATAAGGGTTCGATAAAAATGATTCCTCAAATCCTCCTATTCCATCTATTCCTCTATCATGAACTACAACTCTTATATTCTCATAGCTAACTCTTTTTGTAAGTTCTGGCAAGATTGCAGAGTGAGATCTTGAATGTCCTTTCAAAAATGCAAAACATAAGCTAACCATATATTTTAAAATCACCATGAGATAAGCTATAAACATGCAGAATGTTAGCCACTTTTGTTATGGTTCATACGTACTCTTACCTCATGGTAAATGAGAACAAATATGTGGTAAGGTACGTACCAGAGCTCCTAGAGCAGAGCAGCTCAGCTCTCTAGGATTTGGGTCTAGAGGGCATGTTCCTTCATTGCTAGCTCCCTTATTTCAAATGCCTCTCAAACTCAGCCTGAAATGATTTGTTTTGAACTTTAACGATTTCATTCTCAGTATAAGTTGTTTAGTCTTCTCCCTATGGAACCACAGCGTGGGAAAGGTGGCTTAGGAATTTGAGCTGGGAGAGTTGTAGTTAGGATGCATTTGTTTTGGCAGTATCTCCAAAAATCTCCTATATTAAGATGTCTTCTAAAAGAAGTCCTGAGTGCACTTGGAAAACGAGCTGTTCTCTGCAGTGGAGGGATCTCTGGGGCAGGGGTTGGCAGCTCTCCAAGAATGGTGTACCAGACGGATTTTTTCTTTCTTATCTTCAGAATTTTAATGTATGGGGAAAAAAGAAGCAAGAGTGAGTGGGAAAAGGGAGGTACTCCCTGACAAGAGTCTAAGTACCACAACCACCTTACCAGCAGCAGCCTTCCTCCATGCCACCAGCTGAGAGATGCTGATTCCACATATGGTATTTCTCAGAAAACTCCATTTCTCAGCTCACTCACTGCTGTGTCTTTTAAAATCATCTACTGAGTTCATGTAGCACATGTGGTCTCATTTGCTGGTCTCTCCTCTAGGACACTGTGAACCTTTAGACACAGAGGCAGTGCAATTTCACTTATGCTGCCACTTCCCACATAATTTCTGACATCTGGAAAACCCGGGTTTTAGAGCTCACTGGTCTGATTTTTCACAAGCATTACACTTGCTCCGGGCAGTACAGAACACCGGTCATCTTTAAGGCCTCTTAGGGAGCTCAGGAGAAACAAGGAACTTAATAAATATGGTCCAACTCATCTGTCATATCCTCATCTCATCAGAGGAGAATTCTACAACAGAAATCATAAAGCCAAGAGCCATTGTATGATTCCTAGCACATGTATGTGCATTTGAACATATTACACCACATTCCCTATCATTTAATGTTGCTTTTTCTAGTTTTTATTTTTTATTGGTGCATACTTGTGTATTTATATCATTTCTTTTTTTCTTTTTACTGACAGGTGTGGAAACAATAAAAGCCAGATCCTGGCACATGAGGAGGTGCTCTAGTTTTTAGCGTTGGGATGGAGAACTGAAGCTTTTAGCTTTGGCAAAACCTAGAGGCCACAGGCATGTCTCTTTGGAGAAATTAAGCTGGTAAGGACCTGATGCTGCCTTTCTCCACGTGTTGAACATCCATCTGAGGGAGGACAACATACTTGTTCTCTGGAGAGAAGTGAAAACAGATGCTGAAGCTCTCTGAAGGAGAGTTGCTCTCTGAACCCCACAGGCCATGAGTGGCTGAAAAACGCAGATTTGGGGGAGTACCCGGGATGTAGCTGGTCACTAGGAAGGGCCAGCAGCAGCTGCTGCTGTACTGCGCTGCAGCCTTTATGTGGCAGTAGAGCCCAGCTCTGCTTCAGGCCACCAGACTGGAGAGCCACAGGCAAGGGGCCAAACTCCAGCAGCAGCACTACTTCAGGGCTACGTGGTGGAGGGTTTACACATCACTACTTTAAGCACCAAATCAGTAAGATCGTTCTTCCAAACGCAAGACAGCCTATATGATGGTACTTTAAACAATGCTGGCAGAAGATTCAGGTCCTCCTATGAGGGATGTCAATGCCAGCAGGAGCAGAACGTAGCCAGCGCTAACTAGGGAGCAAGCGGATCCCTAGTGACTGTATGCAAGACATGCAAGGCCAACATCCTCCAAAAATCTCAGGTTTTGACTGAGTTAGTTCATTGAGACAGCATGATAAAACTGTGAAAGTTAAGCCTTTCAGGTTACCCACTTGTTTACTTCACCACACAACTCCTATTTCCCTATCTCAACACACCATACCAAATCCATGGATTTCCAGCTTCCAAAAGTACCTGAGAAATCTAAACTACAGAAACAAAGCTGTACGCCCAACTGTAGCTACATCTACAGGGCCAGTATTAACTTCATATTCAAGTCTGTCCCTGATTTTGCAGTCACATCACTCGAGCCAGATCAAGCCAGATGCCGACATCTATTCTTCATGCAGAGGCAGAAGTGAAATACAAGCCAATTTTCCTTTGACTGGATGATCTTGCCTGAAAAGCCACTAGCCAGAAAAGCCTCTTGGCAAAAGTTACTGATTCAACCTACAGCAACGTTTGGCTTCAGCGTCATCTTGAGCCCTCAGATAATGTTAATACAGGCACCAGCTAAGGAACAGCAGCTGCGAAGAGAAAAACAGTCGTGATCTACATTTGGCAAATCTTCCCAAATACTGTTTCTAAGTGAGTAAACACTAGGAGAATTTTTATATTCAGTAGTAAACAAATTCAAAATGCTTTTATCCAAAATGCTTAATATCAGCTAAACTATTGCCACATTTCTATAACATAGCTTAACTCTGCACTGATTCAGTCACTACACTTAGAGCATTATCTATTTCTTTAGACATGAGAAAAATGATCAAAGAAGCTGACATTTTGAAATATAATGATTTCAGGATCCCTTCAAGCAGCCAACAGGAAATTTTAAACCTTTTTGATTTTAAAGAATTAGACTAAATTCCCAATGTAGGCTCGATTCTAAAATCAAATTATCTTAAACTACAAAATGTACCTGGAACATCTAGGGAAAAAAATAGCTTCCATAAACTCAATTATATTTAGAATATAAAAATCACAGAAACCAAGTTTTCAAAATCACAATGCTAAAAAAATCGGTTACATTAATGAAATGATACTAATAAAAAAGATTGAAGTGAGAAAATAGGTAGGGATTTAAAATGTCACAGTCTGACATTTTCCATAATAAAAGAGCGTAAGTCGAAGGTGGTATTAGTGGCAGCAATGATTTTGAGTCTCCAAAGAGAGTTCATTAAACAATCTTTGCTGACATCTAAATTTATGTAAAAAGCAAAGGCATGGAAGGAGAGTTGGATGACTTTCAGGACGTTAGACTTCCAATTAGGAAAACCTTACCAAGAAGAGACAGAAAAGGACTTTGATCAGAGTTGGAGTAGAGGATGTTTGCGGATGTTAATTGAAATAAATTGTGCAAGAAACTAAGGAAGGGAAATGTTTTCCTAGAGGTGAATTACTTATTGGTTAAAGACTCCACATTCATTTCGGTTTGGGCCTTTTCCAAGCAGATGTGCCAACTAAAATAACAAGCACTGCAACTGGGTAACAGTTAGGTCTAATAATCACAATATGATCACAGATGAGATGCTGAGGTATTAAACACAGCAAAACAAGGAAAACAAAGGCTTCTACCTGAAGCAAAGCTGAATCTGAAGACAAGAAAGAAGTCAGACTTGTAAGTCTGTAACCTGCAGTAATAGAGTATGAGTCATGAGACCAAGAAAGAAATAAGATTTCTGATCTCACAGTGGCGATGCACAGAAGGGAAGAACATACTTCAAGACAGGAATGTTGCACTGTATCTTAGCAAAGCTTCTCTGAAACTAAATTTGAAGAAGAACTAATAAATTTTCAGAATTATAATGAAAGTTTACATTTACCTTCACTGACATTTGCTACATACAGTATTCTTTTGAGTGAGTGAAGATGTGGTAGCTGTTTGAATCAATTTGCTGGAGACCTCACTGGTTTGCTGAGGAGTCATGCTATACAGCAACCAAGGTAGGAGTTCAAAGCCCTATTATAAGCCCCCAAAATAGTGTCAAGCTTTCCAGTGTTAACACCAAGGACACTTTCAGAGCAGCAAGAGAGACCTAAATTTATAGCATAGTCTTAACTCTCCCACGATGAGACTCCTGCACTCATAACATGCAATTCTTGGCCCTCAGTTCCTTACTTTCGCTCTCAGCAATACAGTGTGTGTCTCTATCATTTATATATATCATTGTAACACTTTGCTCCATTCCTAAGGCAGGACCTTAAGAACTGTTTCAGTGAACAAACATCTTCCTTTTAAGGCTACAGGCAGTGACACCAACACAGAGCACTCCTAAGGTATCAGGAGAGGCACACAGCGAAGATGTGCATGATGTCTCCTTTCACCCATTCCCAAACTGACTGAACTTTTTAGTTTACAAGTGGCACGCATAGCTCAAGCAGATGACTTTCAGAGAACAAATACACATTGTTTTTAACAGACCTGATCTAGAGTGCCATAGTTTGGAGATTTGAGGACCATGGGCAGCACACCCACAAACTAAATAATTTCATGAATAGTATTTTTACCTGTTTAAAAACACTGGGAGGAATCAGACTGTTTTTAGTGTAATGTGGGAGAAGTTTCTAGGAGCTTATATATCAAGGAATTACTATGCAGATCCCACAACCACTATTCAACAAAAAAATGGCAGCACCCACAGCATGAACCCAAGGTTTCTGAGGGAAGAGGAGAGTTTTTTAACTTTATCAGAATGGTCTAGACATCCATGAACCTTCTCTGTCAGCATTTATCATTTTATTTTCCTTTAAATGGGACTGGCAAGCTCTTTGACTCATGAAATGAACCAGAGATATGTTACAAAAGGCTTAATAAGGAGTTCTGTATAGTTCTCCAGTTGTGTCAACACAGTGCACCTGACTGGATCCAGCAAGATGCATCTCTCAAACGCAATCCAGAACCTCCACAGTTGGCTCCTTGGTACTTTCCACAACCATCAATCCCTGGCTCCTGACTCTCAGCTCACACAGGTCTCTCTGCCACAACAGTTTACAGGAGCTTTTGTCTACAGGTCCCCATTTTGCAACTGCAAGAGGAAGCAGCAGACAAGGCAGCCCATGGCCTCTGGCTGTCACCTGAGAAGGGCGCTTAGACGACGGTAGTGCCTGCAGCAGTTGAAAGAACAGCTGAGCACACCTCTCCTTCTTCCAGTTAAGGTGTGGTACATGAAATTTACACCTTCAAAGTTAAAAGCATAGATTTTCAGGGCTCACTTTTCCTCCATCAATCACTTCCTTCACTTTGTGTTCTATATGGAGCATCATCAGGATGAGCAGGAACTTCTGAAAATCAACCAGTCAAACTCCTTGCTCAAAGAAGGGTCACCTAGAACAGATTGCTTGGTGTTTTGAATAGCAAGGATGGAGACACCGCAACCTCTCTGGGCAACCTGTGCCAGTGGTTTACTACTCTTAGAGAGAAAAAGCTTTTTCTTATGATTAAATGGCAGTTTTCATATTTCAGTTTGTGCCTATAGGTCTCTTGTCCTGTCACTGAGCACCACCGAGAAGAGTCTGCCTCCATCTTGTCTTACTTCTTCCATCAGGTACTTATAGCCACTGGTAAGATCCCCGTGAGCGTTCTCTCCTCTAGGCTGCAAACCTCATCTCTCACAGCCCCTCCTCACATACCAGAGGCTCTATTCTTTAATCATCTTTGTGGTCTTTGATTGGACTTGCTCCAGTATATCCATATCTCTCTTGCACTGGTGTCCTGGTTGGAGCTAAACAGAACCAATTCTGTTCAGTGATATTTGCTTCTCAGTTTAGTCTCTTCTAAAAGGCTGCACTTTCTGAAGTCAGCAGCATGTTTTTGCAGACAGTGTGTGCTATTGGCAGTGATAACACCTGACGTTTACAGTTACTGCCTGGGACTGGGATGCAGAAAGGCTCTTGCTGATATTCCTACAGTGATCAAGGGCACTGCTGGCTCTTGTGTGCCATGCTGGGGGTGCGAGTAGTAAGAGGGGTCACAAGGACGGAAAAGGTTGCATCTTCGGGGAGTTACAGACAGGACAAATAACCAACAAGAGTATTCCACTCCATATATGTCACATTCAGTATAAAACTAAGGGATCACAGACATTTAGGTCTCTTTTGTCCTCTTCTTCAATGGCTGGCATCCAGAGAGGACTCCGACCGATTTTCTGCCTTCTATCCTGATCCTGAGTTCCCGAATCCAGCTTCTGTATCCAGCTCCCTACTGCCACTGAGCCTGGGACTTCCCCAGTGCTGCCTGCTCTGCAGCATCAGTGGTGACCACTTTCGGGGCAGGGGGTAGTCAGGTTCGCTATTGGTTTTATATATATATATAGTTCACTATTTTTACTATTTCCTTATTCATCAAAGTTATTTTTTTTTCCCAATTCCTAAGTCTCTCTGCCTCATTAACTTTCCTTCCTGTTTGGGGAAGGAGAGGGGGTTAGAGAGCATCTGTCAGCATTTAGTGACCAGCCCAGCCTTAAACCACGAACACTGGGGAGCCCAGCACTGGACCCAGCACTCCAGATGTGCCTCACCCCCACTGAGTAGATCATGTCCCTCGACCTGCTGACAGCATTGTTTGTAGCGCAGCCCAGAAGACTGTTGAGACTTCTTTGCCATAAGAGCACCTTGATAACTCCTATTTATCTTACTGACAATCAGTACTTTGCTGCCACGCTGCTTTCCAGACGGTGGGTCCCAGTCTGTCTGAGTGCATGGGCTTATTCCTCCCCAGGTGCAGGACTTTACACTTCCCTTTGCCAAACTTCACTAGGTTCTCATTTGTCCACTCCTCCAGCCTGTCCAGATCCCTCTGAACAGCATTGCACCCATCTGGTGCACCAACCACTCCTCCCAATTTGTTATCATCTGCAAATGTGTGCAGGGTGCACTCTCTCTCACCAGGTAGGTCACTAATGAAGCTATTCAGAAGTACTGGAGGCACTATCTACCCATAGAGTATACCACTAGAGACTGGTGTCCAACTTTCTGAGCTGAACACTTTGGCCAATTTTCAGTCCACCCCAGTGTCCACTTATCTAATCCGTATTTCACCAGTCTGTCAATGAGGGTGTTATGGCAGACACTGTCAAAAGCCTCACTAAAGTCAAGGCATACAGCATCTGCTGCTCTTCCCTCAACCTCCAAGGCAGTCATCTCATGGTAGAAGGCTATTACGTTAATCAAGCATGAGCTGACTAATCTAACAAGGGGACTTCATAAATCCATATTGACTACTCTGTATCACCTCCTTGTCCTTCACATATGAAAAAACAGTTTCCAGGATTATTTGCTCCACTTTCTCAGAGACTGAGGTGAGGCTGACTGGCCTGTAGATTCCCAGATCCTATTTCTTGCCATTCTTGAAGACAGGAATGAATCTTGGCTTTCTTCCAGTCTTTAGGATCCTCCCCTAACTGCCACCACCTTCCAAATAATTGAAAGCGGCCTCACAATGATGTTGGCCAATGATGCCTTGCATCATGTCCCATGGACTCCTACACATTCTGTTTGTTCAAATGTTCGCTGTCCTGATCCTCCTTCATGGAGGGCAGGTTTTCATTGCTCAAGATTTTCCCACTGGTCTCAGGTGCATCGGATTCCTGCACGAGTCTCACCAGTAAAGTCCAAGGACACTCAAGTATTTTGGCCTTTTCCATGCCCTTTGTCACCCAGTTTTCTGCCCCACTCAGCAGTGGGCTCACATTTTCCCCAGTTTTGCTTTTGTTGCTGCCCTTCACATCTGTTGCCAGATTCAATTATAGATGTGCTTTGGCTTTGTAACTCCACCTCTGCATGCTTCAACAGTATGTCTGTATTTGTATAGCAAATATTTCCTGTGCATAGCTACTACATGAGTTTACAACAAAGTTATTTTTAAAAAAACAAATAACAGAACCAGCCACTTCACATTTGCATTACAATTCTGCAATCTTCAATTCTACTTACCTGATCTATAGCGCTCATCCCGTGACCCTGAGGACCTGCGGCGGTGATATCGAGAGGAAGAGGACGGAGTAACAGGAGTTCGACGTTCCTGTGGTAGTGCCTGGTCCACCCCTGTATTAATAAAAAAACCCAAACAAACAGCTCATTCTGATTGAATTCCAAAAGCTTAATAATGAGGAGGAGTTCAGCCTACACATGAAGTAGAAAATAAACATTCAACCAAACCACATCATGTCAATTGGTTACACAGTGCTTGCCTCTGGTCAGTTTTTCTGGTATGATTATATTCCCGTTTCTCTCTAACACAACTTTTTTCCAGGATCACAGGCTACATACGAAGAGCATAGAGCCAGCAAGCCTGGTGAAGTTCTTTTTTCCCAAACAGGTGACCTTTCACAAAGTTGTATTCAGGAATATTTTCATGTACTAATAAAGTCGGACACCATTGCAACGGATTTTTAACCTTTCCTGCAAATTAAGAACAGCTCCTAAGAAGACTTAGCCAGGCAATACTATCTAAAACCTTGTGCAGCTGGACAATACTAGCTGACAACACCACACTACTAACCTACTGAAACTAGGTACCCTGTGGGAAGGAAACTATATTAATATGTATGGGCATTTTTAGCCACCATGGGCCAGAAAGTAAACAATTACTGCACCAAACCAAGCTGAAAATAGTAATCTGTTCCAGTAAAACAACAAAAATAACTCAGACTTATAATAAACACACTTGCAGCATCTCGGTAGTCTTGGCCTAAACATCTAGTTTGAGATTCAAACCTTGTATTCATCTCTATCTACCACTGAATTTCAAAAAAAATAGGTTATTTCTCAAAAAAAATAAAAGGTATTTTCTTGGAAGGCTCCTTCGATGACAGTAGTGGTATAACAGCAGCACTGTATACAAACACTCCTAGAAACTCATGTTCCTTGACAGCTTCCAGTGAAGTGAAGACTTACAGGCAAATTCCAACAAACAATAGGAAAATAAAGCAAACCTGCATCTGTAAAGTTGCATAATATGCTACCCTGCTCTCTTACAGAGAAGAACCTGAGCAGACAAGCCCAGTAAGCGAGACATTCAGCTTAGAGCTAATAAAGCACAGAGCCTTAGGCACTGTGATGCACAGGGGTAAAAAAACCAGCAGTACCTAAAGAAATCAAATTAATTCTTTTCTATTATTTTTTGTCTCTAAAGAGCAGTTACACACTATATGTAACTGTAAGGACAGAAGTAGAATAGGGCTCTTGCACTTAGGGTTGCCCGTAGGAAAGATCTTATAAAATCACTTAATTAAATTATTAATAACTACATATTCAAATGGGTGACTATTAAATTGAAATTGGATTCAACATAACAATGCTTTGAAATATGTTCATATTTTTCAGTTAAAACACAACATAAAAACTCTCCACTCCTACATCTAAACTATTCAATGCTTGCTTATTGGAGAAGAGTAAGAGTTTGCTTTTGCGGAAAAAAATTATTTTTATGTAGAGTACAGACCAAGAGAAAATGCTATACTGACTTTAGTGAGTCTCAGTTATGTTTCAGTGGACTTTTTAAAATTCATCTTTTTAAAAGTTGGCATTGTACACTTAGTTCTTAGTGGAAACAAACTGAACTCAAAATACAACTTCTCTCTTAAATCTTTGGAATATCAGCTATGTCAAGTCTGCTTTGATTTTGAGGAGAAGTGGCTGGTTGACTAAAAAATATACTTGGACTAAAATCTCACAGGCGCATAAAAGACAGAGTGAATCCATAAATTTTCTTCTGCTCAAATTGTGATTAATAATTCATACCCTTAAATCAAATAAAATGTTTTCATTTAACAGCTCTGTCTCCACAATATAGTACTGTGTAATTTCACTTGCCCTCAAGCCTTTATATTCTATAAGGCAGGTGAACCTAACTTTTTAAACACTGAAATAATCAGAAGAAATATTTTGTCCTCATTTGCATATTTAGAGTTTTTCCTTCTTTATTGGGTCAATTTAAAGTTAACCGTAATATTAATTTTGATTGAAAACTTTCAAAAAATTAAGTTTCAATCTCTACAAGATGCTGGTCATCATTATTCATCTCAGTCCTTATCCATGCTGTCAAGACTTAAATGCTTTCTGGAAATCACACATGTTTACACAAATTCTTAAAAAACACCCCCCAAAATCATGCATCTAAAGTTGCTGCTGTGTGACAGAGGTTTTGTGAAGAAAGCAGTGCCTCAGCTTCTCATGGCAAATGATTTGTGCAGGGCAACGGTGTGCAGAGAACAAAAAAAAACCTGAAGTGTTGCATCTTAAGTACAACATAAGGGATTAAGTGCATCCTTCCAGCAACTAAACCACGTGGGCTTTAGAAACACTGAAGAGAAATTAAATTGTGAGGAAAAGCATCAGTTTCAGAGGTGTGTGGCTGTTTTAGGAGGGAGACCTTCCAGGTAGACCCGAAAGCTATTGGACAAAATACGCTGAAGCCCATGGTTGGCCACGTGGCTGTGAGACACCTCAGGTGTGCCAGTCTCTTCTGTAGCTGTGGGCAGTGCACAAAGCTCTTTTTCAGGGTGTAAAACAGACTGTGCACCTCAAACACTGACCCTGCCATTGCAGAAGACAGCAGGATGCCCCACTGGCCAGGCAGCACTGCCACCACGGATCCCTTAACACTGCCAAGGGCTCTTCCCTCCTCGGGTTCACTGAGGAGATTATATTTGTTCTTACTACAGGCAGAGAAATTTCTCATTTAATCTTAAAACTGAGAGAGTTTAACTAGTTTACCTCCCTCCTACTTCTGTGTTTGTTCTTTTAAGTAAGTCTCTTCTGACACAATGGCTAATATGGAGTTTGTTTATCCAGTGAGGAAAGAGACAGCTCCATCATCCTACACTAGTAGTCATTTAAGGCCATAGGAGTAAGAGTATCAAAATATCTACTTTTATGAGGTCTGGGGATCATTTGATGGCATTACTCCCCTTTCCCATAAATATATAAACAGTGAGTAAACCTCTACCCAAGTATGAAGTAAGATGTGGCTACTGGGCTTGCTAACAGCACCGATGTACATGAGAAGTTAATTCTGCACTAAAACACAGAGAAGAAGCTCTCCACCTGCCCTCTGTGGGGAGATCTGTCTTCGGACCAAGTTCCTTTAACAAAAGAAAACACAAAGCATCGCCCCACTTTGGAGAGACAGTAAGAAACCTCATGACAGTTCCTTACTGAAAGGGCCAGAGCAGGAATTAGCTGGCACCACCTGGACTCACATTTTGTCTTCTTGAGCACCTGCTCTCTCACACAGCACCAACAATGGCGTGAGACAAAGTACACAACAGTGAGAACCGCTGCCATGCCTGAGCGATGGGTAGGAGTAAAAGCCATACAGAATCATGAATACCATGAAATCAATGAAGTGTTGCCATAAATAGTGAAGCAGTGTTAACAGCATTATTGTTCACATCCATGAAGACTTTAGCAATATAATGCAGTAACAAGCATATTTTTTTTCCCCACTTCTACCTCTGAACATAACTAAACTCAAAAAATTGATAGCTTTCACAGCCAGCACACGGCGTCTGTGAGTTAAGTGCTAATGTTCGTTCAAGTGCAGCTTTGCCCAGATGCACTTGTGAATCGGTAGAAGCAGTGGTGTAATGGGCTCTGAGAATTCATACTTGGATCGATTCCTAAATTTAAGGAGCTGGCAGAGCAATGAATGGCTTTCATAAAAGAAAGGACAGAGTCACATCAGTGCCTTGTACACAGACACAATCACAGACACTGTCAAACTGGCATCATTCTTAATAATGTCACAGTCTATCCCAGTCTTGCAGCCAAAGTAGGACTTTAAAAAGTAAGCATAATTAGCAATAATGATTGACTTGTTACAAGTCATGAAGAATTTCAGCAAAATACATATGGCCACAACACAGTTATTTTATACAAACGCCTGAAAAATCAGTGCTTTATGCTTATCACATTACGCATAAGCATTACCAGGTGCGCTGGAGCAAATAGCCATGTTGTTAATGCAAACACTAGTTCATTTAGCTAATGTTGTTAACGTGGCATTCAGCTTTTGGATTAAAACACCTATATCTGGGTGTCTACAAAAAGCTCACATTATAAAAAACAGAGACCTAGGCCTGGACTCAGGAGTCTAAACAGAGGTGACCAATGTCTCTTCAGATGTTGTGGACTATGATGCCTGGCTTGACCAGACTGGCATGTGTCCTCTTTAAGTCCTGTTTTACACGCACTTGCTCTGTGCAGATGTCTCCAACACTGCAGGAAACCCTGAACAGTGTCAGACACTCATCTTCAGGCAACTCCCTGAGCCCAGTGAAACCTTGAGAGCTATGCACATGGTCAGTGGTAGCCTCTGCTTTGGAATAAGCTGCAAAGCTCTCTGGGTTTCATCAACTGAATTAACCATGTCTCTTCACGTAAGAATGGGAGCTTAAATACCAGGTTCATAGGCGAACAATTTAATGCAGATATATCAACTTACAAATCCTAATCTGCAAGCTGGGTCCTGACCTGACTATATGTTAGCTAAAAATGCAAAAGCCTCAGTAAAGCTATTTAAGCAATACCACTGCTAGCTGGACTGTTTTATCTTCAAGTGTATGGAAGGCACAAAACTGTCAGCTGGAAGCAGGCTTCACCTTCTTCCTTTTTCTTTACCTTTCCTTCACTTCTTTCTTCCTCTCTTCTTTATTACCTCTTTTCGTAGCTAAATTGCAGTGCTATGTGTGGCCATATCTGCATTACCCCCTCCAACAGAAGATAATTGTTTTCTTAATGACAGTTGACAATTGGCTTTGATATATCTCTTATTCCTATGTCTGCATCAAATTTTTTATTCTAAAAGTATTTAAAAGCTGAAATGTTTAATTGACAAGAAATAGAAGGCATTCTTAGAAACAGGATACATTCTTTTACTCTAACTTAAAGGATGCACCCCCAGGAGAGAGAGCTGTAGGGTAAACCCAGCAACTGGAGGGCTAGTGGGAAGGAAGACAAATTCTTTGCAGTGCAGTTTTAAAAAACAGTATTTACTTTCCATTCAAAGTATTTCTATGCAATGGCTAGTGGCTGAGCTTTAAAAGCAAAGCCAGGTGATGAACACGCCATGTATTTTGCAAATGGGATAACTGTCACACTACCCTAATGGAACTTAAGAGCAGCATTTCACTCTCCCCACCAGACGTATATCTAAAGTAATGAATTTGCTGGATGAGCCAAAGGAGATTTAAAATGTGGTATTCCTAATCAAAGACATCCAGGAAAATGGAGACACTTTCTGCTAGATAAATCTGGAGAAAATAGAATTTCTGATTACAAATGTTGAATTAACAGTATCTCTTTCACAGGTGAGACTTCACACTTATTTCTGCTCTTGGTTCTGACTTCAAACAATTCATACACTTCAAATTGATCTTTCCTTATTACAATCTTGATCTTGCCTTCCAGCATTTCCTTGCAAGCTTTAGCTTTCAGAACGAGCTTAGCATGGCCATCGTGGGCTGCTTCTTCCCTCCATTATCTCAGAGATAGTGGGCATTACATGACAGCTCCAATCACATGCGACGTTTTATTTCCAATTTTCTCTAGACAGTCCCGCAGCCTCAGTGTACCATTTGAAGATTCTTTTAAGAGAATATGTAGAAAAAGGATACCTACCCACATAGCAAACACATTCACCAGTATGCTGCTCAATATACACCGCAAACAAATTTGTTCAATATTGTGAATTCCAGTAGTTTTTTATTTTGACAGTGGCACCCAGCTCTCCACATGCCTCCACTGACTCACCTCCTCGGCTCTGGTACAGGCAAGCTTTGTTTCAAGACCCTCAAAGCCTATATTCCCTTTCTACCTTCATTGCTTACCTCTGTCTGAGTCATCTTTTTTCACCCATTTGTCAGATTTTTAGACCAACATTTTCATGTTTCCTCCTGTGCCCTCACATTTCACAGACGGTCTACATGAACATCAACAGATAGTTCTTTGAACTTCTTCACATTCTTTGAAAAACACCCTGACTCTGATGTGTACTAATAAGATCATCCCCCCAAAAACCACCACGCTGAGTGCTGAAACCACTACCCGCATTACTGACGGACTTCATTATTTACTCATTTCTTCCCCTACAACTATTTTTTGGC
Source organism: Apaloderma vittatum (assembly GCF_000703405.1). Lineage (NCBI taxonomy): Eukaryota > Metazoa > Chordata > Aves > Trogoniformes > Trogonidae > Apaloderma > Apaloderma vittatum. The sequence goes on from NW_009726686.1 coordinate 25,862, forward strand.
CTTACTGTTAGAGTCTTTGAAGTAAGGTGTTTTTTGCTCTGTGTTTGAACAAGGTTTGGTAGTATGATTTCGTACTGCAGGACAGAAAACAGGTGCCATAATAATGAAGGCATAGAACAATAACTGAGTTTTCAGTCAACACAGCAAAAGTGAAGCAGTAGCCATCACACTTTAAGTGGCAGCATCAAGGGGTAGTTCTCAGATGCTTTCATAACCTTCTTTTTTAACCAAACTAGGCTCTGCAAGGCATCCACCAATTCAAATAAAGCCTCTTTTTTAAAAACAAGACTTACTAAGCATTCATCGATGTGCCATAGTTTCTCATCTGTGAAACATCTGTCACACTGTTTTCAGAAACGTGTCTGTGGGTTGTGCAATGCATATGCCTTTCAATGCAATTCATGTTCTCAGCCTACATGTATGCTTTGAAATGCTCCATCACGGTTATCCCTTGATAAGATCTTTAAGAATTAGGAAGGCAGATGTGATAGGAATACACATTATTAATAAAGTGAATACATGAGGGTTGTTGGTTTTTTTCCAGTCCTGGATCAGGCTTTGTTTAAACACTTCCTTGTAATCTTTGCAATCCAGATACTGTTGCAATCCAAATAATGTCTGTGGAAGAGAAAATGAAATTGTAATTGCCAAGTTTACTTTGATTGCCCAAAGGGCTAGCAGTCGGAATAGCTGAAAGCAAATGTATGCACACACGTACCATAGAAAAGTATGCAAATGTATGCATGCTTTACAGATATATATAAATATATATGTCATGTTAATAACAGAGGCTGCAGAAATTGGCTCCTGCAATTCCACAGAATATTCGTTCTTCTTAAGGTAAAGGGACTTCCTGTGCTAACGGAATTATCCTCTCTGGCTTGAAATCTCCCCGTGCTGGTGCTGTTGGGGCTCCAGCAGCGGGAGACGCAGCAACCTGTCTCTAGGCCTGCGAAAGGAGCAACAGATGCCTTTTTAACACTGCATCTCACAGGTTTATTAGCCATAATAAATAAAGCACTGGTGACTGGTCTACATGGTTATGCTACAAATAGAGCTACACTGGTGATATCAATGATGGGAAATTACAGAAAGTAATCTAGTGTAGACACAGCACTTGATTAAGAGAGAACGAACCACCCATGTCTAAGCTGTTAGAAGCAAAGCTTAATTGATAACAACATCGTCTCTGTTCTGTGAATGAATAATCAAATTTCCTGGCAAAAGACTGGAAGCAAATTGGGCAACACAACTTATGGGGGATGCAGGTAATTTAGTTATTTTTCTTCTAGAGAGGGTTTCTCTTAATAGTGTGCATGCAGCTGTCCACATCTTACCCAGAACTGACTGATCTAATCAAGATAATCTTCAGAAAGATAAATGCCTGTTTAAGTAAGTGGTTATTCTTCCAGCTCTTGGCTGTCATGGCTCCTCTACAGAGGCAGTAAGAGAAAGGTCACAGCACAAGGGACTGGGATATACATACAGATATAAAAGTCCGGATCCACTATTATTTTCAGATGTTTGACATACAGGCATACTCAGAAAAACTACTCTGTGTACAGAACATCTCCAGCTACAAAGCGACATCCTGAGAAAGTGCTTTGAGGAAACAAAGATGTACTTTTGTCTCCCTAAGTTAAAGCAGGTGGGGATTTAATGGGAAATAAAAAGAGGGCTCCCCCTACCCCTTCTCCGATTAACGCTGCCAAACGCAGCATATCCGTTTCGGATTTTTGGATATTCGACAGCCTGGCTGGAATAGTACAAATGTCTTTCGCATATGTGCAGTCTGTGCAGCATCTGGATGTGTCAGACCCATTGTGCATGCACTGCAGAGTCAGCCTGCAGATGTGCAGCAGATCCAGCACGTTCCCCACGTGTCAGATTCAGTGCACACTTGCTGTACAGCATATGTGACAATATAGTCTCCAGGACTGTTCTGTCAAAAATAGGGATCCTAAGAATGAACTCCCACGTCACCTGGTGGTGTATCAATCACAGGCTTGCCCAATTTCACCTTTCATTAATTCCATTCCTGAAAAGTAACAGCTCTTCCCTTTTCAAAGTGACAGCATCCCAATGAGCACAACAAAAAGACTATATAGGCATGCCTGTTTATATACTTATATAACCAATCCTTTTACTGATGACATTTAGCCACTTATTAAGTGATCTTGTATCATTAATTCTGTTAAATCTGAATATACAATTTAATTTTAATCATTCCTGTTTTGCAAATATCTTGGGCAGAGGAAGCTAATCATGTCTGAGGGAACGTGACTTAGAGCAGCCCCATGGAAGAGGAGAAATACAAACAAGTCAGAATCCAGCATGGATCTCCTCCATAGTAGTATAGCAAATTGGTTTGAAAATGAGTTGGGGTTTATCAAAGGGATCATCTTTTTACAGGCACGTCTTGTCCTGATAAAACTACAAACATTATCTTCCCTCTAGTCATCTCTACACCATGTCTGGACTGCCTTGTGGAAGCATGGCAAGCACATGGGCAAGAATGTGATGTCCCCCACGTGCCTACATTGCTGGCAAGAGAAAATCTGGTGTCTTGAGGGGCTGTGACTCCTTTTCAGCCTTGCTACAAACCCAGGGAGTAGGAGCAGGCTGCCTGCCACCAGTCACACATCACCCCCAGAAGGCAGGATGGGGATCTGTTGATGGGCACAGCTATGCGGGCATGGCTGGGGTCGCGCCTTGCCGGTCCACACTGCAGACACGGTAGCCCTGTGCAATGTTCTTCCTCCAGTCTGCTCCACCAGCTTGATGCCTGTTCCTAAAAGTCAGTCTGCTTCTGAATGGTTTGAATGTGAGTGGAGCACGGGTGGAGATGTCTACTTGAAAACAGCACAGAATTAGGGGTGCTTAGATTTTTACTGCTTCCTCTGGATTCTGATGGGCTTGGACTTGTCCAGAGCTCTGCAAAAAGGTAGTGCCAAAAAGGAAATTAGAAACACACGCCTTTTTGTGTTTTGCCAGCTTATTGTATGAAAGCTCCTTCAAAGTATCCACAGTATGGAAGCTAGAGAGATGTCAACATGTTCAAATGTTACTAAGAAGGAGCATTCACTCTGCCTTCCCATCACTTCACTGTTAGGCACATAAAAGTCTGACTGATGTAAGATGTTCCTTCCAGATGTTGTCCTTTGGTTGTCCTGCCTTGTCACTGGCAGCTCCTAGTCTATCATACTGATGTAGGTGTCTACCAAAGGCTTCCAGATGAGGCACAGTTACAGACAGATATGGACTGGAAAAGATACATTCATTGTGCTCACCAAAACGAAAATAAAAGAGAGGCCGGTTTCCTGCTGTGCTGGCTGCTCTCTCTCTAGCGGCCGCTTCCCGGATGTCACAGACACCAATGTTGGCAGTGCGGAGCATTCTTCTGGCAGCTCCTTCACTGTGTTGCAGTCTACACCGTACCGCGGCAGCTCCATTCGCTGCTGTAACAAGTTGAAAAAAACTAATTAATTCACGTTTAGTTTTTTTACATTTGTTACAGCAACGAATGGAGCTGCTGCCCCCATGCAGTAGAGCACACACGCACACGCACGCACAGACACCACAGGACACTCGCGGAGCCAACGCGGGTCAATGTTCCACTCTGCCAACATGGGCGTTAGAAATGTTAGCAAAGGTGCAGCGAGGGGCCTGGCCGTCCCAACAGAGGGGAACTGCCTGTGGATTTCCTTTAGTTTGTTGAATGCAGTCACAGAATGCAGTCTCTGCCCTTCCCCAATGCCTCCAATCCCAGCAAAAGAGCCATGTCAACATCCATACTGTTTTCAAATACCTCTAAAACATTTATTCCCTCTTATTAGCAAGATCCACGACCACCGAAGATCATGAATTACTGCAATTCCACATCAAAAGTGATTACAATAAAGAAACAAATGGCTAATTGGTCATATATGTGATTCTTAAGATGTTACCAGAGGCTATCAAAAGCCAGCATCTGTTTTGCTATCCTATTTCTTCTTGGAAAGGATTCATCTCCCCCTTCCTAGGGAGCAGGGACCTCAAGCCACTCAGATGAGTAAAGTCTTAGCAGGAGAATATCAAATGGCACCATTTCAAGTTTTGTCCAAAAGGTAACACAACAAAACAAACAAGAAGTACAAAGACACCAAAGACCCAAGCACAAAAAATAGCAGTTTCTGGAGGAAAACATTTTAATACAGGAGAAGCAGTGTCTTCCACTATAATAAAATAATTCATCTAGCCATCAGCTAAACAACTGAGCTCAATGTATGGAAAAGAAAACAGTGGACAATATTCCAGTATTTCTCCTCTTCATCTTCTTCCACTCATCCATACCTCACATCCTCAGTGTAGGTATTTCTGGGAAGTGATAGAGCAGAAATCATTCACTCCACTTCTTCCTATCTTTAAAACAGCACTACATCAACTACATCTTCAATCATGACCTCTTCAAATTATTGACACCACTATGGGACTGGCTTACAGAGGGCCCTCTGCTTCTCCTTACACTGAGAAACCTTAATATCACAACAGAGACCTTGAAACATAAATCTCAGAGGCTCCTCCACCTTCTCTCCTTACATGCATGATGAATCCCCAGCATTTTCAGCCAAGGATAAAGTTTGACCAGGAGACTATGAGCTTTCTAGAGAAAAAGCTGTTATTTTCTTGTGTGAAGAAAAGAAGTGCTACAACTAACTGTATAAACAAGTATCAGTACCAACCGCACCACTGTGTTGAGGATTACTGTAAGGCAACAATCCCTCCATAACTCAGTAAAACTAAATAAGTCCCACGCGAACATACTGTGAAGACTATTGTACGTCTGACAGTCTGGTCAGACCAATAAATACCCAGAAACTTAATAACTGCACCTCTGGTACTGTAATTCTGTTGATTTGATTTGTTTTCTCTAATGGCTCCCAATGTTTAGGAAACGTCAAATCACCCTGTATCACTTCAGAAAACAGAGATGTCTGTAACACCCATCTCTTCGGTGGAGTTCCCACCAGTAGTGAAATCCAAAGGCACAAAACACCGTTCCAATATGGAGCTAACTAATATATATGTAGCCCTGAAGAAGAGAGAACAAGGCAGTGCCTCCACATGCGAGCATTCTAAAAAGAAAACCACCAACTCTACCATAAAGGCAGCATTTTGGAGAAAAAGGAGTAAAGGAGCTCCCAGGAGTGCAATAAATACAGGACTCAAGAGGACAGTCAAGCCCTCGCAGAGCCTCTGTAAGGAAAGCAAGATGCCATGAGTCCAGCACAAAATGAAGGCCTACAACTATACGTTCACCTTCACGATCCAGTGCCTCAGAAGAGTGAAAGAACTCTGAAGAGTTCTATAAGAAATAATTTCAATGAAGCAATACATTATTAAATTTAGTCTGAAGATATTTCTACACCTTTTGGGCAAGTACACGCAACCCATCCCTCGACATAGATCAGGTACGAATAAAGGACTGTTTGTCCACGTGTTATAGGACAGGCTGAACTCTAGGGATGTTGCTGGTTTCCTCAGTGCCTTCAAAAGGCAAATATGGACAGAAAATCCAGAAATGGAGGAAGGTACAAACTCCAAGGTTCTCTTCCACTCTTGTGTGTATCGCCGCTCAGAAAACTTTACTTGGCTGAGGACTCAGTGAGTTAGGACATCACATTTGCCTCTGTATTTTTGCACTACTTCTAACAAACAATGACTCTCTAATGAGTCTAGGCTGATTTTACTTTCCAGACGTGACTGCCAAACCCACAGCAACGTATGTAAAAAATGTACACACACATCAAAGCAGACATATATATATAAATATATACAGAGAATGCATGGAATAAGCTTTTTCTGCATAACAATAGCTTTGTTTCTGCAACATATATTTCTTCAGAGATGCAGACTTTTACCGTGGCAACTATCAGTATGCTTGACATCTTCATATATCGCGAGCATAGATACACGTACCGGGAGGCTGTGGCAGGTAGGCCCCAATTAATTTTGATCTCTTCTTTTCATATCCCTTCTGTGTGATGTCACCTGCCAAGAAAAGAAAAGGAAAATCAATAAGACGTGGATAAAGACAGTGTCTAGCCGCTTAACGGCAGCCCCATCAGCTTAGCCACCACTGCACTGTTTGTCTGTCTTGACAATTATAATGAACATGTGAAAAGCACAGTATGATCATTCTACCCAGGAAAAACTCATTTATGCCAGAGCCATTTTGACAAGTAAATACCCAGCCTTGATTTATTCTAGCACCGGAGTCCAGTGGCACAGAGTTTTAAAACCATTCTGAGATGCTGTCGCATAAGCTTTCAAAAGCTACAATGACCTTCATTAGGTTAATAAACAATGGATTATATAGAGTGCGTGGGCCTGTGGTGGCTGGCAAAATACAGCGCTGATTAGCATTTTCTATCACTAATGGCATTTTTCTAATCAAGCATGTAAGGCACAAAAGACTTGAAACTGCTGCTATATCATTTCTGCAATATAAATGTTTTAGCTGAGTTCTAAGCAGTACTGAGAGGAGGAACAAAACCAATCCAAAACAAATCTATCACAGATCCACTACAAAATACTGGCATATAGACTCTTTTGTGTGACTTTCCAATTAAATCGGAGACAAATATTTGAATTTCCTAAATGCAATTAATATGACCATTCATTGTGTCTGCAGTTTCCTCAGGTAATTGGTTTTTAATATATGGATAAAAAAAATATTTTTCTGTAAAAATACTAAAAAGCTATAGAAAGTGAGGGATAATTAAATATGTAGAAAAAACCATAAGCTTGCAGTCTTTATTAGAATTCAAGAGAGGTTTGGCACTGAAGTTGTGATACAGTTCTGGCTCTGGAGCTCTAGACCTGCCTTTAATGGTTAAAATACTAGTTTTAAATGGAATTCAAACATTCAGATTCTTCTTTCTAAATGTGTAAGCACAGATGCATGCACATGTATGTATGTATTAAATTCAATACAAGCTACTTCAGATGATAAAAAGAGTTACAGGACTTTTGAAATAGCATCGTATTCCCTGCCCTTTCAATAAGCATATCTGCTACTGTGAGACCCACCATGCAGTTATCGTTCAGTTGCAACACAGGACTTGTATGTTTGTAAAAGGCTGAGGGCTTAGGAGGGCAGAAACCACAAAAAAGAAGTGGAGCTTCCGTAATGTCCAGGTAGGTACAGCAAGGCATATCTGTTCATGCTCTCCCATCCCTGTGTTCAACCTTCACCTAAGGAGACCATTTGGCAAGAGAACTACAGACTCACTTCAGTCCCAGCCACTCTGGTAAATGGATGCTAAATTAGCACAAATGCGTAGCTTCCTGTGGGCTGGCCTGAAATCAATAACCACATGAAAACACCTTCTAATGCTGTTCCTCGATGAAAGACCTTTCTTGGGGACGGTTCCAAGAAGCATGAAGGAGACAAAATCCTCCAAGCCTCTCTGCCAGTGTCCTGAAGCAACCTCTCGCTCTTGGTTAAAAAACAGTGCTTAAAATAACACCTATCCTCTTTGCTACCATATCTCAAACTGCTCTACAAAAAAAGTCACCTAAAATATCTGTGGTTTTAAATGAGGAAAGTGAGAGTGAAGCACTTCAAATGATAACCATCCCATATTTACCCAGGGAAGAAGTGGCAGACTTGGCAAGATGACTTAAGCCTTTAAAGTTCAAACTCACTGACTCTCCAAGCACATTTCTTCCCATTTTGACTACTTCTGGCACGTGTGCAGACCAGCAGAACACATTCCTTCTCTATTGTAATCGGCAGCTTCTTAAAAATCGGACAGTAAATTTAGATACCACCTCATTAAAATGCTTTAATGAAAAAACATGCTTATTTCAATTTCAAAATTATAAAATACAAACAGTTTTTTATTATTAAAGCTTTGCTAAACAAATTGCCATTAATTTACTGTGCTCATCAATACCAAGTTCTTATGCGTTCAGGACACATCTTAAATTGAGTTAAAAATTGATTTATTATTACTCTAAGAGGAGAAGAGATATATCCTATGGAGAACCACAGCTCCACTGTGGTTATGTGCAAGTTGGCAATGCCATTTTAAATATGAAACTATAACCAACGGGTGCTTAACTATTGGTTACTCTTCCACACACGTGGTAGTACATACACATGCAAATTTATATTGCAAGCTATTAATTCTAGACATTGCTCATGGAACCGCACCCATTCTTGCAATTTAAGTTTCTTCTGCTGATTTCTACATCTACAGTGTCCTTAACGGGAAGAAATGCAGAGGACAAGCAATTTCTTTGATACCAAAGTGGGAAAGACAACTACCAAATGTTATCTTCTGTCAATAGTAAGTTTTCATTTAAATCAGCATCCAGACTCACTCTTCTAAAATTCACCAGGGAAAGGAATTATTCTGAGAAACAACTGTAACTCCTTTCCCAGAACAATCTCCACCAAAAAATCACCAGTAATACGATTTTTTAAACTCTGCTCTAATCATCAATTACCATTCACTATTTTTTTAACACAATTTGAGGACCTTTGCTCCATGCCCTCCATTCCTTTGCAAATTAATGCAATAATTTCACAAGTATCCTATGAGGAATAAACCCCTTTACAGTTATGTCCACTTAACTCATGCTCTTCCAGAGTACAGTGTTGATTTTAGGCTTGGTTTTTGGAGAATATCAACAGGATTACATGACTTTTATTTCCTTGCCATGAGAATAAAGGATTATGCTACCCTTCCCTTTTTAATTAATCCTTCTTTTCTTGAAAAGCCAGCGGAATCTCAAGACTTTGCTGCATTCAAAGTCCAACTCAAAAGACAGGCTGGGAAAGAGGCTCACCCACAATGTCTTTTGAGCAGACAGTACATGATGGTTTTTCTACTCACTAGACAATCTCCTCAACGTCCCTACATGTTTAGACCTCCTTGTTGCATCAATCTCTAGCTTTCTTCTCATTACACCTCTGCTTACTTCTGTGTGGCGCTTCCGAGCCACATTGCAACGCTGCAGAGAACAGCTCTGGGAGGCAAGACTGTATGAGCACGGATAAGACCATCACTTAATGTCAGGTAGCTGAAAGGTGGCACCTCTGTTGAGCAGCACTCTGCGGCCCTCTGCTCTGTTCACCTGTCTCCTTCTTTGGCTCTTGTCCCATGCTCTGGCCATGGCTCCGCTCCCAAGCCCTCTGCCCTGCTCCACCATTTCTCAGCTTCAGCGCACAGCTGGTCCCCAGGCACATCCCCTCCTCGTCCTCCTTGCTCCCTTCCTCCCAGGCTGCACTCACTTCACTGTACCCAAGGATTTCAGCCTCCTGCTTCCATCAGCATTCTTTTTTTTTTTTTCCTTCTGGACATGTTGCTCTTTTCCTGCACTGGTGATTTGACAGGTTTCCACCATCGGAGAGCCACAGATGTATATCCTGGAGGGTCACAGAGCAAGCAAAGCACAAGTTGGAGAGATCTCAACTCACCAACAGTGAGCAAATTTTACCCTGATATTTTCCCACCCGTATTGAAAATTGACTGTTAAGGACTGCTGAACAACAGACACGGCACGCCCTGATCCTCTTTCCACAAAACTAGTTCATTTCTTACTGCAGTCCCTTCAGGCACCAGAGGGGAATCGTTACTTCTGCAATGAAAGGGGCAGCACAAATGGAAGATCAAGCAGCCCTCCAAGGAAGAAGGTTGCCTGGTTGAGTGAGTACAGGACCAGGGCTCTGGCATTCCATAAACCTATTCCCATCTCTTTATTTGTGATTTCTGCCCCTGTTTCTGCAACTTTCTGAGTTGCAGATGGTGATGCTTTCCTACATCAGCGCTCACACACAAGTATTTTGTAGCTATATTCAGCAAAGCTGCGCTGTAGTGCAAGTTCATTCGACTATGCTCATGACAACTGCTACTCCTTGCATTATACTCTCCATTTTTCGTTGAAAATTTCCTGTGTTTTTCTCTTTCCTCCAAAAGTGTTGGATTTCTGCTTCTTTTATAAAGATGTCGGGGCAATGTGAGTGGAGGCGGGTCAGAGCAACAAAACCACAGCACGCACACTCATCACAAATGAGAAAGGAACTCAAGGCAACAGAGAGCCCCTTGGGATACTCCACATTGTACGAGACATTTTGAGGAGTAAGAAACACCCGTAAATATTTGAGTCATTCCCGTTACCCTATCCCTTTTCTTGGCTCCTCCATGAGTTAGTTCCATCCACTTATCTGTGATGTCCTAAGTGGAACCACACTTTAAAATGAAAATAGCAAAAGGGCACGTTTTAAGTAATCAGCAAAACATTGACTTTTTAGAGCTTTGTTGAGTAGAAGGTTATTAAATGTGAAAACACTTCCAATTAAAACTACCTGTACATTACGACGCTTCTTTAAAACATTTACACTTTAAAACAGAGAATGATCAGAAACTCTGGTAGCATAGACAAATAAGGTGCAGTGCTACTTTCATAAAAGTAAAATGTTTAAAGTTGATACAGTATAAAAATTTCCTTTCCAATTGAAATGTGTATTAGCTGATCTATTACCATGTCCTGAACCAAACATGTGCAGTCCTGATGGACTGCTACAATGATATATGAAGTAAATTTATTCAAGCAAAAGATATGTGCATTTTACAGGTGGAAAAAATCCAAACCAAACTCAAAATAAGACAAATTTCACTAAATCTTTCAGTTTTCCTGAAAGATGCCAGCACTTCCTACTGATCTCAGTCTCTTAAGCCACAGCACAGGTGAAAAGCTAATGATAAAACCAGGAACTCCAATCAGCTTGTTTAGTGCGGTGAAAACTCAATTTCATGATCAGTGATCTTGAAGCTTGACTGATGCTGCTGTTTTTCGCTACACACGCATGTTTTGAAACGAAATTTCTGGCTGGGATTTTGAATTAGTTTAAGACATTTACAGAAAAACCCGCCACGGGAAATAACGCAATCAATAACTTCTCCAACACAGAGCTCACCGGTGAGTGCCTTTCCTTTGCCCACAGTTTTCTGCCCTCTAAAGATTCAATTTTCTGTATGACTTGTTTATTGCTGATGACTCAAATTCAGTGTCAGCATCTTGGCAAGAGGGATTTGAATGAAACAAAGCTCCTCATAAAGAGAACTGTGACTCATTTACTTCTCCCACTCATGATGCAGACAGTCTCCCTGTCTGGTCTCCCAAAAATATGCCCAGAGACAAAGGATTTCATTTTGGATGATGCAAGCACAGAGATATTAAAACTGCACAAATAGATCTCATGCAACACATACATGAACACAAAACTATGTATCAGTAGACATTTTCTTTTCCAATGTCTTTTAAGAAGATGTTTAACCTCAGCAGCACCTTAGAAAACCACTCAGAACTCTGACGAAGAAACAAATGGTAAACTATGGCACTGGGCAGAGAAATTAATGGGATCCCACACTTTCACTGCAAACAGTATTATAAATTACAGCATTGCTCAAGTGCCTTTAAAGCAAGTATGCTATAGCTTAAAGGTTTCACTGATAATTTTACCCACATATACCTGAATTATTTTTTTTCCTCCCAAGGATACATTTTGTTCCTGTATGTTGCAAGCAAAGCAGAAAATGGCTGAATTTCAATGACAGATAAGGAAAAGTGCTCCGTGTGTACTTTACAGCTTATAATGTTCTCCGAAGTGGCTTCTAATTCAGAAAAAAACATTTAAACAGATTATGCTATTAACAGGTAAGGCAAACTATATGAGCACTGCTCAAATAACAGATACAGGGTCTTCTGAATTTTGCAGGTATCCCTGTGCAAAATAAATAATTTCCTCCCATTCCTTTGATAAAAAAATTAAACATCTCTTGTGTAATCTGTTAGGTTCTTAGTTTTAATTCAAGTTGTACATTTTTAAATAAGGAAGGGAGTGGTAAATCATTGCACATAGAAGACATTTTTTGAGCATCTCCACCTGGAATCCCAGGAGGGCCCTTAACAAGTTTCCCCACTTACTTTCTGGTCCCAAAGTCTTCGGCACATTTTCCAATACCCCACAACACTCCTGTGCTACAAAAGAAAAAAATCTTAAAAACCCCAAAGCCTCCCCCCCAAAAAAGAACCCCAAAACACGCAACTGCAGCCAAGGCAAACAATCCGGAGGATTTTCTGACTCGGTTGGGCTGAGGCCAAGGGGCGGCTGCCAGCAGCGGGGCGGCCCGCCCGGAGCCGCGGGGCTACA
>NW_009726686.1:38097-68376 GCF_000703405.1 Apaloderma vittatum
CGGGCCAGGAGCCCAGTGGCTACCGGAGCCCCCGCGTCTTGGAAGCCAGAGGGGGCCGTGCGTGCCTCGGGCACCCCGGAGCTCCCCCAGAACAGGGGGTTTGTGCGCGGCACTGCTTTTATGGGCTGGATTATTGTAAAGTAAACAGAGGCTGGTTGAACAGCGAAGGTTTCCATTCTCAGCGTCAAGAGCTTATTTCATTATTTAGAGCTTTAACGAACACTTTATATAATGAAAGCAATCCTTGCCATTTTTGGAATTTGACGGCCGTTAATGTTGTTTTCCTTCCTTTATTGCTTTATAAGGCTTATAGGGCACCCTTGAAGTGTATATCCTTTTTGCAGCTGCTGGAAGCTCATCTTTCATCTCTCCACTTGCTTTCCTGGTGCCTGTGAGGCATTTGCCTATTCTAGATATTCTCCTCGACCCTAACAGAAACTGTGCGGAGTCAGATCTTGCTCAAGATAAAAATAAAATACAACTCTGAAACGTATGCCTAAGGAAACATGCCTGATAAATGTTATTTAATAGACAGGCTTTATATTTCAAGTTAGAAATGTTCCCTAAAGAAAGATAATTACAGCACTAATTCCACTTATCACTATTTGGAATTTGCAGTTCAGAGCAAATCAGACATTTCCATAAATGCTGCGCTGAGCTGGGTACTGCAAATTTGTGTCCCTATTTTTTCCCAGCCTTGAAAATGTCTTGGGGAAAAAAAAAAAAAAAAACTAGAGGAGGAGAAATCCTAAAGGAGGAACGTATATCTATGAAACAAAATTGCAAATACATTATCTGAAACAGTCTGTAACCTTATGAGCTCCTCTTATAAGCATATTTGCTCCTCTAGGCAGAAAAAAATATACCCAGGCTTTCTAAAAGGAAAAACCTGCAATATCTAAGTAAAATTATAAAATTAATAGGAAAGTTTCTTACTTTGCCATTTCTCAAGGAGGCAGCCTACAAAAACAACTCTCCTGATTGTGACATTGTTTTTTTAACCATTTTTTCATTACTTTGACTCTTACTAAATTTAGTGAAAAAAAGTCCAAATAGGTTAAACTTCTTGGAAGAAAACGCAAATCTTCTAAAAAGCAACAGATTCCTAAATCCATCATGCGCAATTTTGCTTCCAGTAATTACATGCACCACAGTGTAACTGCACATCTGTTCCCAAATTTCAATTCAGAACAGAAATCTTGAACTCCTGTTCAAAATAACAGCTTCTACCTGATATATTTAACAGCTTCTACCTGATATATTGCAACTTTCTCCCTTTTCATTTGGGTTCACCACAAAGCTTTTGTATTTGAGATTAGTTATGCTAGTCAATAATGAAAGTATTTCAGCACTTTCTAAAATAATTTTATTTTACCCTAATGTGGGTTAAAGACATTATGTTGATTTAAAAAATAGGTATTTAGAGCAGTTGTACTATAGTATTAGAATGCCAAAACGTCCAAATCTCTTCCCACAGTTTTTGTAAAAATAGAAGCTCTTCTGGGCAAAAAAAAGACACTTTCATGCAAATGCAGATTTCTACATACTTTGACAGCTGGATGCAAACACAGAAAAGCCCAGATTTCTTAACTACCATAGGGAAACTGAAGTAGGAATACTCCTTTCCAAACTATTAGAAGACTGCTAATGGTTGTGGAAGAATATTGAGGAGTTGTAAGTAGTTGTGAACAGGGACTTGAATTACCATAATGACTACGCTGAGTGACCATAATGACTTTAAAAATGCATCACTAGGGAGATCATCAAGCTCAAAAATCTGGTCTACGATTTTAGAACATCATGTTTTGTTACATGAGACACACAATTTTGAAGAACTGGGGAAAAAGTGATTATTTATGAAGGGAACGTAAATGTCTTCCATGACAACAGTCACATTTTTCACTTGAAATGATAGTGCTTAATTTATTAAATCCAGTTACTAAGTTACATCTACTGCTTTCAATTTAGCCATCTCAATCGCAACTTAGTCGCCAGCGATCAAGAATCATAAATGTCTATCGCCCCATAAATGCCTGATATGCCACCCATCATTTGATTTTGTTTTTCCAGCAGTCAAGACAGAACCTTATCCTAAGCTCAGAGTGTCCAAGCTTAATTAAGGTGAACCATGTTACGTGACGTGCTCAAGGAAGCCTCCAGACATCTACAAGTTCTGATAAGTAATTCTCCCAACAACCTAACCCACACCCGTTACCTCCATCCCAGTTTTTTTTCAAGCCTCCGAACAATAATGTAAAATAACCTTAGTTTCTTTCAAACATAAGCTATAGAAACACATGAATTTTAAAAGCACCCAAAAGGGAACAACCTCCTCAGACACCCAGTCCAACAGCCTGCTATGCAAGCACAGCAGATCGAAGTGATCACCCTTCCTCCGAGTGATGAGCGCTCCAGCCACAACATGAAACAGTTGCTTAAGTATTCCCCGTCTCAGCACATTTCCAACAATTCTGTGCAAAATAAGACTACTTCATTTAGAGTTCCCTCCCTAGAATGCCCTCTGAAAGACAGCTATTGATGGATTTATGTAAGAGGTGAGATGTTGATTCAAATCTCCTCTAGAGTAGAAAGTGGGTTTAATTTCTTGTGCTCTAACATGTGCCTTAAATGAAGGCATCTACTGCAGTTTTGAAAGAGAGGCTGGAGACAGTCCAAAGCACAGAATAAGTCACCTAAATAACCCAAACACACACAGTACTTCTTCTTGGCTTTCAATTATGATCTTGCAAAGGTGGCTGTGATAGACTCGAATGTTACTCTACCTAGGAACACAGGCTTCACTAAGCAGAAAAGCACTTGCAACTTGGACACAGCAAGAGTTAGCTTTCAGGTGCATTTCTTGGATCTAAGCAACATTCTTTGACCCCTAGCCCACAGCCCAAACAAACCAAAAGTGGTGCAAAATTGTGTTTCTCTCACACAGCTGAAAATCTGATGATACTGCTAGACACAGAAAACACAACGCTCAGAAGTTTCTGAACTGTAATACCACGGTGCATATTTATTGAAGCTGTCTTTCCAAGGAAATCTGTTCATAATTTTTTGGCTCAATCCAGCACAATATTAGACACCAGCACCTGAAGCACTGCTTCTGTCCCAGGGCAGCTTGGTGGCTGCTGCGACAGAACACAGAGGCTGCACACGAAATAAACAGAGCAACCTGCAAGTGATGCCCTCACTGAGGAAGCCTTGTGGCGAGAGGGACTATACTTTCATTCATAAACCTAAATGCTCATTTTCACTTGAGGAAAAACTGACCTCTCGTTTACTGACTTACCCTAAAAGGTGTCAGACGGCTACCTGGCGACTTCTAGGTCACCGAGTCTCCTGTATTGCGGAGAGCATGTCAAACCCTTTCAGAAAACAATTTAGTTCCACCTGCAACTAAATTCAGCTGGACTCCTTTTTTTTTTATGGCAAGCTGTTATAGCCTCCTCTAACCCTTTTTTTTCAATTTCCCCACTGATCTGGATCTTACTGACTTGAAAAAATTCTTTTCCCTTCAACCCTGTACCACAGCCTTCCCTGGCCTCCAGGCAGACAAACTTCATTTGTCCACAGAAGTGACCTACCTTAATAAAGCAAGCGATCGGGCCAGTCTTGCACAACGTATCTTATCAAAGATTTTATTAAGTTCGCCATTTACCTCCCTGTCTTTCACTAAATTTCCTTCAAAATGTACCTGAAATACCTCATTCTAATAAAATTAAACACATGGCTCAGATCACCTTTTCTTCCTATTCCTAATAGTCTCTACTTGTAAATCTTGTAATGCCACTTATTGCTTGAGAAATACAAATTCTTAGCACTGGACTTTACCCCACCAGCATTTTTGCTTTTAGTATTCCAGTGCTAATATTACCTAACCTCATTTGCTTACCTCGGCAAACTAAACCGAGTTTTTCTTCTGTTGTTATTAATAGATAATAACCGCTATCCAAATGGTTTCTAAAAAGATAAAGGCCTCCAAAATGAATATTTCTTTTTGGTATTTATTTTCCTACTAACCTGAGATAACTAAATACCCACTGCAATTAATTTCCAATTCAAAGAAAACCCAGTTCAGACTTTTACCTAAAACTGGCCCTGAAGACTAAGGAAGATGTATGCAGAACATACTAGAATATGCCTGGCCTAGTAATACAGAGTAAATGAAATCTGTCTCTGGTCTCAAGAAATCAAAAAAATTAATCCTTATTTTACAGTCTACAAATGTAATTTAGGCTGGTATTTTAAAATACATTTTGTTGACAGCTTATTTGATCCAACAGCCAGATACGATAAAATGAACAGCTATTTAAAGGCATCCGCAATACGTGAACAGCAATACATGCTAATAAGGCACCCGGATCACTTCATCTTTTCAATGCAAAAATCACATTTGAAAACTGTCGTTAGCATAATTTCTGCAGGAACCAAAGTACCGAAATTCTACTCTTAAAAGAAATAATCTAAAATGCATTCACGTCGTTTTTCCACTTTGTTCCAGAAGGACCTCAAACAGCAAGATGAATTAACATCATCTGGTTACTCAACTCGATTCCAAACGTGTTACTAAAGGAATAGAAAAGCCCAAAAGCAGCTCGCTCTTCTACTGTTATGTAGGCAAAGTGTTTGTGAAGCACTGAAAATATGCATCCTTTTACTCAAGGACTTCTATTACCCAAAGGCTGACTCAGATTCTACTCTCTTAAGCCTGCAAAACAACTCGAAAGGAAAAAGAGTTGCATGCTTTCAATTACATCAAGACACAATCGATGTCCCTGTTCTCCACAGCTTTCACAGTATTTGACAATTCCATTTTTTCCCTGCTGTAGCACCTCTGAAGGCTCCTAAAGGTCCATGACATTATTATAGACCTAATGTGACAGCTCATACTGATGTTAGCTCACAGCAGCTGTTCTCATAGGAGGCATTACCCTCCAGTGCCTGTGAAATACAGCACTTGGAAACCTACAAGTTTCTGCTAGGTCCAAGGCACACACTTCTGTGCAGCTGGAAAATCAGATCGCCATACTCTCATCCTTCTTATTACTTTTTCCATTTCCAGTTTAAAACTACTCTTAAAGAAGATAGAGAAATTTGCTGGTGTAACCCAGATGTGCAAACATTTTCTTTTCTTCCTCAGTTCTGTGTTCACGATTTATCTTATATGTTATTGAGGTAATTCTGTGATTTCTTTAGCCTTTTCCCTCAGATTTCAAAAATATATTTCAAGTGTGAAAGAAGCCACTGCTTTCATATCTTTGTTGCATTCTTGCATGCAATATAGAGCTCTTTTTAAAAAGAATCTGGAATTAAATCGCAGCTACGCACAATAAAATACAAGCAAGTGAACTTTTAGTGAGTAGCGTTCATTTTCATCTATAGAAGCCAAAACTAGCAATGCCTTTCTAACACACAGGCGTTAGCAAAGGTCATTTCCCAGGACGATGAAGTTCAGCACTTGAGCCTGGCTTTCACAGAAAGAGCTCGTGGCTTGGAAGTAAAAGTTTTTGAGAAAGACCATGACTGTATGTTTGTATCAGTACATCAAAACAGGTACTGTTCTGCTCTTGTTCTTCATTTCTCATGAGCTGACAGGTAGCCAATTATTATCACAAATATTTCTTAATTTTGCAGGAATTACCATTGTGGCTTAATTCATTTGGTGATTCAGTAGGTAAACTGGCAAACATGCCAGCCTGAGGATCAAAAGAACACCAATAATCTACTCTACAAAAGCCACCAGTCCATTTGTTTTTACAGTTACAGTAGAGCCATACTTTAAAAGTTCCAGTAGTGATTACTTAACATGCAGAACAGCAACATGAAACTTCATTTAATACTCTGTTATTAGTCCTAGCTGAGAAATAGGACCAGTGGGGCCTAGGAAGGAAGGCATTTTTAAAGAAATTAAGAATGCAAGAATTAAGGTAGGATTTACAACCTCTTTGTAAATACACACAAAACACTGACTTTTTGGCATGATTCAAATAACACATAGATAGAGATTTTTCTGGATAGAAATGTACGTGACGAACATGCACACATCAGTTATCATCCTTCAAACTCGTACAATGAAATCCAAGATCTCCAGTTGTGTCTTCAAGCATCTGGATGCCTAATACTGCTGATTCCACCGCCTAGCGTGGGTCAGCAACTGTCCACTTAAACCTGACAAGTTGTGGATGAAGTATCCTTTGCTTGCTGTCCTAAACAAGCAGATCCATACATCCAAACCACCCTGCTCCAACTGTAAGACCACATCAGCAAAGGAATACACCCATCTAGGAATGCCATGCTTTTATTTTCTTCTGCTTATTTCTTATCCAGACTTGGTATTTTACACATTCCCGTCTTCTTCTTTCCAACAGACTCTGTAAGGCTAAGTCAGAATCTCATTTTCAGTGATCTTCATTCTTTTCTGCCTTGCAAATTATCAGTTGCTTAGCTCTGCTCCAGGTCATGGGTGTCTAAGTCCGGGTGTCCACACACTACCCAAGCGCTGGCCAGCCACAGTCAGAAAGGATGACCCCACTATGGTTGCATAGCAAAGGTCTTTCATCACCCTCTTGCTGTCTAATGCTTGCGAGGCTTCTCATCTTTTTTTTAATTTACTTTCATTAATCATCTGTAATCTCAGATATTGCCCCATCTTAACATCCTCAATGATCAGCTGGTGACCAAGCCTGACATCAGACCTCACAACTGCTCCTTTCTATACAGATGCTGGAAGTTTTGTTGTCTGGCTCCCGCAGGAACGCCTCACCATTTTCATTTAATGTCATCGCTACTGTAGGTTTTCTTATCGTCGTAGACAGTAGCCTGTCTCCCCATCTGAACATCTCTGTTTTCACTAGAATCTTCATTTTTATAATTCAAATATGGACAGTAAAACTTGAATTAGATGCTTTCATTAACTAAAATGGGATTCCTGCCCTATTTATACAATTGAAATGGTGAGAAGGATCTCAAAATCTGTGTGTCTATGATGGGAAGAAAAAGTATCGTGTCTTCCAGAAGAATGGCTTTTGACTCAGTCGCTAAGAGCATGGTGCTGATAACACCAAGGTCGCGAGTTCGATCCCCGCTCGGTCCCCATGTGTTGCCTGATCTAGTTGAGAGGTGTCCCTGCCCATGACAGGGAAGTTGGACTAGATGATCTCTAAGGTCCCTTCCAGCCTAGGCCATTCCATGATTCTATGACCTCTGAAGAGGTAGTTACTAACTTTTATGGCTCGAAGAGGGTAAGAAATATAAGAATGATCACACAGGATCCTGTCCAGCATAAGAAACAAAGGAATGGTCACACTGGATCCTTTCCAATGGTCTTTCATGTCTTTAAGCACTTAATGGTTACTTAAAGGACAGAAAGTAGAAAGTTTGAAACAGATAATGTAAATAATCTATCTTGTTCTCCTCACAGCGTCATTTGATCAAAAGCTATGAGAAACTCACCTAAACCTCAGAGCGTAATATTGCAAAAACCTTCTGGGATTCACTGCTACAGCTCAGATTGCCTTCTCCTGCTCAAATAAAAGTGGAATTCCATTTTGAATCTTGCTGAAGCCTTGCCTTCAATAACTTTCAACAAAGAATTAATTCCACGGTGTAATTACAGTCGGTGTGAATTTGCCAATTTTGAAGTTAATTAAATATCCCCCCACCCTCTGCCATGAAGAGTTCATGACATACCTCCTCTGCAGCATTCGTTATTTGACACACTTTTGTCGGTTCCTCCTCATTTGGCTCCTTGCAAGGTAATTAATTCCAGATTTTCAACACGTTTTAGGTACAGATTTTTTCCATGCCATTCATCATTCTCATCCTGCTCTCACAGCAACAGACCAGTTCCTCCACAGGCGATGCGAGGGAGTGCGCAGCACAGGGAGAATGACTCCACACAATGCTTCAGCCCCAGGTTTCCCAGTGCTCCCAGTTCACGGCTCCCAGCCACCAGCCCCACACAGCGCCGACCACTTAGCCCGACTACCAACATCCACATTCACATCTCTCTTCTGACCTGACTGTTGCATCCAAAATATTCTAAATACAACCCTTTATCCCAGAGTAACTTTTTACAACGTATCTGCTCCCAAACCCAGAGACTAGCTATATTTAGCTAAGAAAACTTGAAAGATCTGATTTTATAGTAAGGTTAAGACTCAGGCGGCCCAAGGCCAGAGGTTTAAAAGAAAAAGAAAAATTATACATCCTGACACATAGAACAGATTTGGAGTACTTCAGACACACAAATAAAACCAACACTTCTCCTTTAAACTTTATAATACTGCATGCATTATTTAATTATATATTACAGATACTTGTAAATTAATAAAAGCTTTCCTTATGATGCTTGCGATTTCAGTACCATCAATCAGGCCTGAGCTTTTCTGCTGGTTCGTTGTTTTTTTCTGCTTTATACTTCCGCCTCTGTTTTCCTTGGCTGCCTAGTTCTAACATTGAACGGCTCTGATGTAAAAACCATTTTTTCTTTAGGACAGCACAACTTCTTTGGTTCTTTTCAGTCAAACATCACGCTACACTAAAATGCTCTCTGGACTGAAGCCGAGTTGTTTGAACATCCACTTCAGTTTAAGATCAGCTCATTTGAAAATATTTAAACCAGAAGAATAAGGAAGTTTAAGAGATTTCAAAGACAAAGACAAATTTTGGCTCTCTCAAAGTTAGAAAGGAGACTGTACGTAATAAAAGAAAGAAACCCTCTTCCCCTTGTTTCATGTTAGGATTCTGTTCCAAATCTTTCAGTAACAGAAATAAAATTGTATGCATCACACTCCTACTAAACCCTTCCCTACAATTTCTCTCCAAAAAAGTAGTTACTGTAGTGACTAATGTATAAGTATTTCTAAAATCTTAGTATTCAGATTTTAAATGTCATAAGCACATACATTTTCCTTTAGTTCTCTGATATGCAATACCTATATGCACAGTATATAATGAAAAAGACTGAAACTAGAGAGACTCAGGAGCTGAAACCCGAGGGAGCACTGCAGCAGTCCAAAGGAGACCAGCAACACGTCTTCTCCCTAGTGGCTATCAGTTTGTTTCTCATTTAAGAAGTTGGAAGAAACAATCCCAGCACAGTTTCCACTTAAATCTAAAAAGCAACTCAGCCAAGCCTCTACACTCAAAATATTTGCTGGTTATTTTAGACATGGCTACTCCTATACAAGAGTTCTGCATAATTATAGAATTACTGTAAAAACCTCAAATGCGAATGTTGTATCAACGAGCACCAAAGTGAAATTAGCACCCATCTCAATAAAATGAAAGAATAAAGTCCTGAAATCTCTAAAGCTTTGTATTTTTCAGCTTGTATTTGCATTGCTATTTAAGTATCTGTCTGATGTGAAGACTCTTGAGACTCCTTTTCAATAAAGTTACGCTACAGCATAAAAACACTGACTCTTTGTACTCAAAAATGCTGCAAGGGCTCAAAATACAAGAGGATACTATAGTTGCAACTATGGTTGCGATGATGTGTATGCTGCAGGCATGTCAAGGTAAGACTGGCTGATACTCTGCAAAATTTGAACAACTTCAAGAGTGGCTCTGTATGTATCTTTACCTATCAGTTGTGGTAATAGTTGACTAAGGGAACAACTGAGCATGAACAACAAGGATACAAATACAAACTTTTAAAAAATATATATTGACTACATTGGTTTTATTAGGTTAAGTTCTCACCTGTCAAAAGAGTTTCTGTAAAGCTAACAGCTCTTAGGAATAAACTCTGAAATATCTTTCTGTTAAATTACATTCATTTGCAAAACTGAGACCCTGACTTCTTCAAACTAAGAAACAATCATGGTTTAGTGCTGACCTATTCTATAGTTACAGATGTGCTGTCAGAGCTATGTAAGGTCACACAGAGCCTGGAATAGCACTTTTCTCTGCAGCTCCTAAGTACTACTGCAATATAAATAATGCATAATAGCAAACAGCACATTTGTACCTCCACTAGAAAAAAAAAAACACTTGCCCTAAGTTTTATAAATCAATGTGCATATAAATTTTTACTCTTTAACCTCTGCAAGCTGTATGTCAAACAGACCCTTTAAAAAACACGATTTTTTGCAAAGTCAGGCACAGTGTAATGGCTTATTTCAGAAGTTACACTCTGCATACATATGTATGAAGAAATTACAGAAAAGAAAGCAGCTCAGCTTATTTGTCTTTTGGTCACCTAATCACAAAGGTGATTGGATGCATTTTTACCATATCAATGAACACACTGGAGAGTAATCACAATTTTTTTTTCCATGTGACAGATGAATGACCTTTGTTTGCCATGGATTCACGTCATGAAAGGCAAAACTACGTTTCTTCCAGGTACACCAAGGCCATGGTTCACTTCTGCTTGTCTGTGAAAAAATACTGGATGTATTGCAGTAGCTCTTGCTCTTTTTTCACTCTGAAGTATATCAGGAAGCTTATTTAATATCTTTCTACTACAAGCATAGGAGGTAGGGAGGAGAGCAGCCAGGGAAAAAAGAGGTAAGAAGGATGCTTGCTATGCGTGATCAGAAGGCAGGGAAAATCACTGCCCTAATGCAGCCAAGGTATTTAACGCTGCATGTGACGATTACAGGGTGGGACACAGGACTTAGTTAAAACACATAAAACTCAAACATGCATCCCTGAAACTCAACTTAGTAATTCTGTTGACCACAGAGTATCAGAGATCTGTCCTGAGCCTTCTTAACTACCTTCGTTCCTCCAAAACATCATTTGATACTTTCTCATTTTAGCAATTCTCTTTCCTATAAGAGTCAATTCGATGTCCCTGCTCCAGGACTATACCACCATGCACCCACAACTT
Source organism: Apaloderma vittatum (assembly GCF_000703405.1). Taxonomy (NCBI): domain Eukaryota; kingdom Metazoa; phylum Chordata; class Aves; order Trogoniformes; family Trogonidae; genus Apaloderma; species Apaloderma vittatum. Next base: position 48,947 of record NW_009726686.1, read on the forward strand.
TGCAGAGTCCTCACTTCCTGACTTTATCTCTTTGTCCTACAGAAAACGGCACCGCTGGAGCCTCCTCTGGGTCACAGAGATGTTAGTCCTACGGATTACACGGGAGCTGGACTTCCACATCCAAACGTGCAGGCAGGCACTGCTTTCAGCTGCAAGGCTGAAACAAGGAAGATTATCTATCCCCAAACTCCCATCTCCCTGGGGCCCAAGCACAGGCAAAGTGATGGCAAATTACCATTTTACATAAAACCTTTAGTTGCTCCAGAAAAAGAGGAGGAAAATTCAGAATAAAAAAGTTCTAGAAGAAAAATTAATCAGTCTTTAAGGGAGGGAATCACACTATGAATAATTATAGATATATATTCATTCAGAAACCAATACTACAGAAGGACTTCAGAGAAGCAATAGTATCTGAGATTTTGCCTACCTAAAGTAACTAATACAGAAAGTATTTCACCTTCTCTGTCTTTGCACACATACACAGGTCCTGCTAAGTGGCGCAGGGGTGGAGTTTTGATGAGAACTGTTTCTTAAAGCCCATAGCAACCACATACTGCAAAAGCCATGGAAATTACAGGCTCAACACATCCATCTACCCAGTTATCATTCAGATGAGGTGTTTCATACGCAGTAGCCCTTGTCTCCTTCAGTTTGAGGCCAGAGTGCAGGATCATTTTCATTGCTCTTCTGTATATGAAAGTGGCAATATCCCATTTCAAATATTTCCATGTAAAGTAGTGAGTGGTTATCAAGAACATCCTAGCACCGTATCCTCATTATACTTATTTTAATACGTGAGGAAATTAAGTATGTCTTGCAAAAAGTCATGTAGGCAGTCCATGGCAGTGAAGTGAACTGAATGTAGATCTCCAGCTAATGTATTACCCATACCACTAAACTATCTTCTAAAACACCTAGAAGATTCCTAAAAACATGACGTTTTCCTTCCTTTCTGATGATTAAACGGATTCTGTGTTCTCTCTTTCTTGTTTTCACAGGTCACCAGGCTAAGCAAACAGCTTGCTACATCTGAGCAAAAAAAGACAGCTTAGGAAATGCATATTGAATTTGACTGGACTGAGATTGTACATATTTTTTAAGTATAGAGGCTGACAACTGCTGGGGTCCCACTGATTTTCTTATGACCTACATGGTCTTTTTGATTAGCATCTGACAATGGTCTTCTGCAGTCCTGGCCAGGTTGGTTGTATATCATCACTAGCTCGCTCAAGTTTTGGCTGGGGAAAAGCTATAGTGTGAAGAGCAAATCCATTAATGATAGAGATTCACATCTCTGAAGAAAGGACAAAAGGGCCTGTCCCAAGAAGTTGCAGTTAAACATCTCCTCCACAGAGAATAACATTAAATACTGAGCTGTGGTAAACATCACCGTGCAGCAAAAAAATATTAAACCAACATGAAATACCATGTCTACTCATCTTTTTTTATATAATAATAATACATCTACTGTGACTCAAGAAGAGAAAAATGAATGAATTACTGGGATTAAGCCTATGAAATATAATTAGAAATAATCAGAAGCCAAAAGTAAAGAGCAGGACTTGTTAGGAGAGAATGGGGAACCTCATACCTACAACACAGAAATTCATGGTAAGACCCATCCTGCATTGTACTTGGTGGTAGTTACCTCAGAGAGGATGTATCACAGAGAGAACAATAATGAAGGTGAACAGACCTGTGGAAACATTTCTGTATACTGAAAATCCATGAAGACACATTCCCTCCAGGAGGTATGATAGATTTGTATATACTGATGAACAGCAGATACATGGCATTACAACATTTCCCATTTAACAAAACAGGAGAAATGGGTACCCCAAGGAACCTATTAAGCAGCAGATCTAAAAGAAATTGAAGAAAGAAGTACTCCTCTATGCAGTACATTAACTCCTGCATGAAACTGATAGCTTCAGCATGTTGTAGAGGACATCAGTAAGCTCAGCTGCAAAAAGGGATCTACAGAAAAAGGAAATTCATACGTCGGATCAGACTTAAAATGACTTATGCCTCTTCCAGAAACTAGATGGCTTTCTGAGGGGCAAAGTCACATTACACCCAGAGCAAAGATCAATGATTTCAGCAATACAGTACAGCTGCTGTGGTGGAGTTTTCATATCTCCCGGCTCCTCTCCTCTACTGAACCTGCTTTCAGCCATGGGCACAGTGCAGAAGCTGGTGTTTGCCCTGGCTCATCTTCTCCTTAAAACAGATGAAGATCCTGTGCCATTGATCCGGGAGTGTCATCAAGAAGCCTGCAGTCCACAGCAGATAGATACCAGTTGAATCACTGCTAAGTGGAGTTCAAGAGAATGTTGTCACCTGGGGCCTCCTCCATCATCTCTCCTTACCAGCACGTGTGAGGTCAATGGTGAAAAGAAATGAGTCATGTGACTACGTAAGCATTGACGTCAAATGACCAGGATTCAGTATAAGAAGGAGCAGGAACAAACAACAGGTTTTCTCCACATTTTCTCCACAAGGGAATAATTTCTCCCCTTCCCTTGGAGAAGATGTAGTTCAAGCTTTCAGTCTTCCAAGAAGCCAAGAGTTGGCAGGATCTGTGGCTATCCATGTCACTTTGGGCACAGTCATTAAGCAAGAAGTCAAATCATATGAATTAGGCAGAGGAATTCCTGCTAAATTTGTATGATTTGTGACTACGCATGTAAAGCACTAGCACGGGTATTTCTGGCAAATGAAGGAGAACATAAACCAAGGTACATACTAACCACACATTGTATCTGCAATTTAAAGTAGCACGTATGCTCTTTTTTATATATGAACATTTTCTTGAAGCTGCAGGATACTAATTTAAAAGACAAGCAATTCAAAGCTTCCTTCGTTGACACTGCAGGTAATGAGATTTTTTCCCCTGACATCTTCTGTTTCATCCTACCTCATAACTAAATAATTTAGTGTATTTTTAAATTTATATGTAAGCGTTCTAAACAGCAAGATGTGTATGACCTACTTATTTTGAGTTTCCAATTTAAAAATAGATATTCCAGAAAAAAAAATTTCCTACGCAGTTGTCAACAGAAGGAAGTTGATTTAATCCATGAAACAAAGACTTATGAAGGTGAGACACACGCACCAGTGATCATGAGAAATCTTTTGAAATGCAGTACTAATTCCAAGAAATGAGTTTTCAATTAAAAAACATTTCCCATGTGACTCTAACAGTTGCTACAGCATATGACAGCTTCAGCTGATATCAGCGTGGCGGCTGTGACAGGTCACCTCGCAAAGGGGCTGAATGTGCAGCTCGTACATAATTGGCTTGATTGTAGGTATTTGCATACATATAAAGCACAGGCTTATGGGAAGAGGGGGTTGCATTCTCCATGCATGACCAAAGCTATGAGGACACTCAAAGACTTCAATGTATTGAGTGTTTCTAAGACTTTCACAACCTCTGGTGAGTGCACAAATAGAATGATGGGACAGTAAATGGAAGCTGGATAATCTGCAGTTTCGATTACTGCTACATATTTCCTCTGCCCATGTCTCTATCCCCTCCTACTAAAAAATAAATAAAGTCTGTGGAGGACGTTTCTGGAGCCACCACGGCAGCACCTCTGAAAGCGTGCCTGTGCGACAGGGAGTGTGGCCACCCAAGGAACTTGTCAGAAGGAAGAAAGAAAAAAATGGTTAAATACAGCGGACAGCCAGTCTGGAATTCTCCCCCTCCCTCACTGCCGAGCTAATCCTGTGTGACCTCTGAAATGCTCAGACACAGGATCGCTGGTAAAGATAGTCTCACATCTGATGAAGGCATCCCATGAGCAATCCTCCTTGTTTCCAAAAACAAGAGAGAGCTGGGAAGGCCTTTTTCTGCTGTACGATTTCCATTTAAACAAAAAAAATCTAGCAAGACAATCAAAATTTATATTGTTTTTTGAGCAGGCAACGTCAAGGAAGGTGTAGTTATCTTAAGCAAGCGTGTGGAGCCCTGCAACGCGTGCAGAAGGGGCTTCATGGGTAACACTGATTTAGAAGAAAGCTCAGATGAGGAGAAGAAATCCTTTCCTTGTTGCTTTATGCAATCCATTGTCGTGGCTTTTTTATTTTCTGGAGATCCACAAGCCCTGACACCCACATGCGTTTGTGCTCTGCGTATGAAGCATGAGTTCAAACCTCTCTGCATCTGGCTGCCTGTGCCAGTGCCCACATTAATATTGTGAGAGTTATTGAAGGCAGAACTATTCAAAAATGGGAAATAATTGAATATAATCTGATGGCATTACATATTATAGCTCAGAGGGAGAAATTTTAGAAAGCATAGATTGTGTTTAGAGCTATCTGAGACTGGAAATAAAAAACGGAATTAGAAATGGAGTTGGTTTCATTTGTGTTATAGTACTTCAAAAAACCCCCAAACCTCCTTCCTGCATGTAGGATAGATAGTGTTGGATTAAGATGAAATTTTTCTACATTACAGAACTGAAAAATGGTGCACCTCACAAACTTAAAATCCATGAGGTTTGGAATATTTTACAATATATAGCACCATTTGATATTGTTTGCCAACCACTTTTAGATTTTACTTGAAAACATAAAATACAAGCAACAGAGGAGTGTGCAACTGAAACTGAAACCAGACCTACAGCTTTAAGTACTGCCAAGTCCAAGAGAGTCTGATTCTGAAAAATAAAGACAGAAAACTAAAAGCCCAGGTTTTTTTTGTTTGGGGTTTTGTTGTTTTGTTTTGTGGTTTTTTTTTTAGGAAAAGTGACTGATTTTATTCAGGAAAGTGAGTGATTTTCCAGGCTGCACGAGATTTAAGATTTTAATAAAAATTTGTCACAGAGCAATAACAAGGTTGCAGTTAGGAACATTAAAGATTTTAAGTAGGCAATAGAAAGCTATAAAGCATTGCAAAAGTATTTGTCTAGAAGGTTTAAAACGGAGAGTATGCATTTATCAGACACTGAAGCATGATTTCCAGCCTACACTTCAGAAACAAAATGGTAAAACACTTACAAAATGTCTCACGACTAACATCTACCAAGAAAAGGTGGAACCAGGCAAAGGGTTACCCTATCTCTCTGCATCTCTGAATCAAAAAGAATGAGGAGTTACTACAGAAAGACATTTGATTAAGTAAGCAATTAAAATAAATGTTCTTTGAGTCAATGTTTTCAGAAACATGGAGTTAAATGACACTTCAGAAATTGTTTGACCTTCCCCATTTCTGTGCAAGACTAAAATAGAAGCTTATGGTTAAAGAGTGGTCTCAGAAACATTATTTTGCCTACACAATTTTTGCCTTTTCATTCCAATGCAATAAAAATAACCACTTACCTAATACAGAAAAAGGTGCAAAGCTATTTCAGACAGTCTCTAGCCCTTCTTACAAGTGGTTGATGGCAATAAAATGTTAAAATGGGAATACATGAGGCAATTTTACTCAGCGAAGAACTGCACATCTACCAGCACTTTCTGCAGACAGAGATGACCATGGAGTCAAAATGAAGCCCAGGCATTTGGCAGGGAGAAAAATCAACTAGTATATAGTGAAATTAAAATAGAAGTTTGTGCAGTGTGCATGTGCTTCCACAACATCTGAAGCTCTAAAATTGCTTCAGTGAACATTCAAAACCACAATTTTACTTTCCCCCTTCAAGCACTGAGCGGGGAGCTGCTCTGGGTACCCTTCCCCACAGTGACGGCCGGGGTCTCGCCACAGCCCCCACCAGAGCCTGACACAAAGGCTTAAAAGCGAGCCAGGCAAACCCTGACGCCCGCCTGTCCGTACGTTTGTGCATGCACATGTGGTTGTTCTCTTGGGAATTTAAATTAAATGAGAAGTTTAGAGCATTCTGCCTCCAGCAGATTCAGCACTGGCCGCACAACAGCCGTCTCCGTGAGCGTTGGGGTCACGGCAGGAGCTGCGGCGGAGGGCTAAGGGGTGCCGGCTGGCAGGCTCCGGCACGGTAGCGGGGATGGGTGGGATGACAGGACCCAACAGGGCTCGCTTCCACCCGGCTGCGTTTTGCTCCTTCAGCTCTACCCAGCTCCCTCACCTGCCTCGTGCCTTGTGCCAGGGCATCAAACGCGTTCCCTCCTTGTCATTCAATGCAGCCCTCAACTTCCAACCTTTCAAAGCGGGGAAAGGAGACCAGCAACACATAGCTGTACACAAACAATCCCAGGGACGAGCACCAAGAATGAGCAGCCGGAGATGGCCAGACAGCTCCAGCAGAACAGTCCCCGCTCCTGCCACAATGACAGAAAGGAGTGGGTTCACATTTACAGTCACTATCATGGAAATTTCCCACCGCAGCTTTTCCCACAGGGCAACAACAGGGTCATATGAGAAATTAAAGCTTATTTGAGCTAGGTGATTTGTCAGCTTGGAATACAATGAACCTCATTAGCAAAGGCGAGGTGTCCTTTCTCCAGAGCCTACGTTTAACTTCTGATTTGAGGATGCAAACAGCCCCAGCAGACTGCCTCCATCACGCAAGAGGGGCAACCTCAAGCCACAGGCTGGAGAAACAACAGCCTCTGCTCGGAAACAATGCCGCCTTCATCGCCCCAAAACTGACGGCTCCCTGTGACCCAGCGCAGGTCTCTCCCTCCCTGTCACATGAGACAGAGTCCCAGTGTGCCTGTTGTTATCACGACCTTTCCCAAACAGAAGCCCAGTCAACTCGCACAGCCTCTGGGTCAGCTGTCTTGGCTGAGGACATGGAGAAAACAAGGAAAACACGAGCTCCCAGCCCCACTGTGAGCGCCTCATGGCACCGGTGGGTTAGCCTAGCACTGGGCCCTCCTGGCTGCAGCTTTGGGGTGTTGCACCGTGGAATAAAAGTGCACACACGGGCACAGAGGAGCTGCAGACTGAACTGAACAAGGACTGGAGCTGCTTCCCTGCAGTATTGTTTAGAGTGTAGGTGAGGAGAAGAGTAGGAAAAACCCTCAACGCCTTCTCCTCCAAAATCCTCCTCAGTAAAAAATCCCAAATTGTTGGAAATGCTCAATGGAAAATGAGATGATGGAGAATTATATAGGCATTAAAATCCAACAATGCAAAGCCCAGCAATATCCAGTTGTGTTAGAAGAGTTCCACCTTCTTCAGGAGCTGTGATAGGAACTGGGGAATCATCACAGACATTCTATAATGACTATAAAGCCCTTTGGCTTTTCCATGTGCTTTTCACTAGCAAGAACACTCCAAGACTGGCACTTGTATACCAAATAAATTATATTTGCATATCTTATATTTGCTTTTATTTCTCCTGGGTGGGTTGCCTTTGCTTTTCCCATCTGACCAGTATCAGAAGCAGGGAAAGCTCAGTGACCTAAGGGGCAAGTCCATCAAAGAAAGGGCAATGCAACAACAACAGGCGATTGCTCTAATTCAGCTCCTGCAAATAGCATATATTCATAGAATTATAGAATCACAGAAGGGCCTAAGCTGGAAGGGACCTTAGAGATCATTTTAATCCAGCCTCCCTGCCTCCAGGGACGTCACCTCTCGACTAGATCAGGCAACATGTGGGGACCGAACGGGAATCGAACCCGCGACCGTAGCGTTGTTAGGGTCACGCTCAACTGACTGAGCTAACTGGATTAATTCAGTAGAATTAAATTCATGGAATTCTGATCGACAACATCCATAACTTGTCTTACACAATTTGCATTGACACAGATGAACTCAAAAATTGATGCAAGGCTAACCAAAGGTTTACAGTCTTTTTCTGACAAACCTAAACATGACTTATTCAAACTGAACTATGTTCGGATCCGGTACCGAAATCACAGAAAACCTCCGAATTTGGGAGAATTTAAATTTGTGTTCATCGAATTCCAGGGCAAAGCAGAGTATATGATGTTATATGCAGTGGAAATGATTCATTTCCAGACATCCCACAAAGCCCCCTCGCCCCTCCCTCTGGCTCCGCTCAGAGGCTCCGGGACTACCCTGGCAGAAGCCCCCATACGTGACAGAGTCTGCATCAGCGACAGTCTCTCTAAAACAGGACCTCCAACTCACTTCCAGATGAGAAGTCCTTTCATTGGAGCTCCTGCCCACCAAGCAAACTGACAGAAAACAAATTAACTTGCAGGAAACAAATTTGGAGAGAATACAAACGTGGGTGTTTGTCAAAGTTGGGCGGCAGTGCCAGGAGCACCACCCAACACTGACCTTGACATCCACTGCACGCTCACATCTGCAGTTTAACACGCATGGCTTCCACAGAGGTCAGTTATTCAAAAGCAAAACATACAGTGCCTCCGTTCTTCAGTTAATTGTTCTGCTGTATAGCATTTACATACAGCACATCGTCAGCCTCAGCCCAGAAAAAAACTCTTCTCCACCAACAAGAAGAAGAGGCACAGAAGAGAATCGCAGACTTCAGTGCTGCCTTCCACCTGGGGTACCTAACTCTGCATCTTTAAAACTTTATTTATGTAAGTCTGATTGAACTAAATACTACTTTAAAGTGACAGCTCAGTATTTCTGCTTTTGTTTTTAAATGCCAGTGCTTTGATTTAGTGGGCAGTGCTACGAATTCTTTCAAACAGTTAATTGTCATGGTGCTACTTATTCTTTTCATGTGGAGTACCTGAACTACTTTAATGACTTGAATACAATATGTATTCAAATAGCCAGTTGATAAGCCAAGCACCTGTAAGATTTGTGCCAAATCAAATAACTTTTGGCCTTAAGCCAAAAATCTACCTGATCTCCATAATTTACTGCAATGTTCATTTAAGTTCAGTATTCTTCCATCAACTTACAATAGCGTTGTTTGGTTTATTTTAAATTATTCTGTCAGATGAAAGGAAGCTTTCCTCAAATTCAGCAGCAGCTGAAAAGACATGGAATTAACATCTCTTGAATTTCCAAGTGCTAAAAGGTGAAATAACATTTATACTTTGTGTATCTGCCCGATATTTCACATTAGCATATCTGTGGGTTTTATCAATTTTTCTATTGTGCTCATTTTGCAAACACTCTACGCTTGCCTAGTAGTTTGTAAACAGAGGTAATTAGCTCACAACAAACATGACTGAGGTTAAGTATGCATGAAATTATTTTCAAGATTGGGACCCAAATTAGTTAAGCTTAATTCAGGTCATTGTTAATAAAATTTTAAAATCATGCTATTTTTATGGACGTATTTGAAATAAATTCTCCTATTTCTCTTTGATGTTCTTTGTTCTCTTCACCATACTGCTTTACCGGTGACAATCAAAAGCAGAAGTTTGCATTTTTTAGGTAGCAGCACTGTAAAATTTATCCACAGTTTTCTATACTGAAAAATAAAATTATTAAAATGGTGGATCAAAACATTTTGACCTCTCATTCCTATACTGCAATAAAAAGCTTTTCCTCAGAGTAACAATATAAAAGCAATACAAATTTTTGTTTCATCAAGTTGGCAGCTGCAAATATGTCTTTAGGCTAGTTAAGAAAGAAGATTCTTGGGAAAGTGGTAGGAATGTATTTCTTCACTCTATACAACAATACCTCATTACAGCAGCACAATGCTGTTGTGTCTGAATACACATCACTTCCCATTTATTATATTTATGTTGGGCGTGGCATAGCATTGTTCAATTTACATTTGTCTAGGTCTGTACATATGGCAAGCAAGTGTACTTTTAAAAGTTATATTTACAGCCACATAAATACTGACTTTATTCTCCCTGCTACCAAGCACAGCTTGTGAAACTTAACATTTCTCTTCCCACTTACTACCATGACATTTGTGCTCCAAATTTTCGGCCGATTTTTAAAAAAAAAAAATTATAAGAAATTACAAGGTAGTTACAATATTATCTTATGTTTGGTTAGAAAGAAAAAAGCATAGGCATACAGGGGGTGAAAGAACAATACAGGCAATTGTGTGCAGCACCCCACAGCCTGAAGCATCTATACAACAGATATTTAATGAGAAGAGTCTCAAAAATACTTACTCCTCTCCCTGCCCTTTGTCCATCACTCTCCTCTACGCTTCTTAACCTTTTTGGCCTGTTTAGAAACATCTCCTTCAGATGTAATTCCAAAAAATCTTACAGGAGCTTCAGGAACAAGGGACACTGAGTCAAAGGAGATATTACCCTCATTACCTCTGCAGCACTATCGTGTCTTCTCCTACTCCTCACACAGTTCGAACATAAAGAAACCACACTTAATATGTATTTTTTTAGAGGAAATGTCCTCTTCGGAAGGAAGTCAGATGACCACGTGGGTCAAGGGACTCATTTCCCCATCCTATTCTCACACCCACATCCTTTTTTTGCCCTGTTCCTTCTGCAACTGCACCGACAGAGGACGGCAGCTATTTTCCATCACACAACAGACAACTGGACTTACACAACAGTAGAAAATCTATGTAAACAGAGTCCTTAAGCTATTATAAAGTAGATGTTATTGCTAAAGGCATTAGGGTGAATATATAAAAAAAAGAAAGTATGTGTAATTAAAAGGCTGCCCTCCATTTATGAGGTTTAAAAGCAAGAAAAAGGACCTTCCTCAAGGCTAGGAAACGTGTTTTATAGAAGAGACGCATTAACTCTATAGAGAAGCATCACGTGCTTCTTGCCGAAAGCTGGTAGCGATAACCCAGTGTAGATCCAGATGCTCCAACAATTCTCCACGGCCAAAGCAAACACCTGCAAGCTGAGCATTTCTGATACGGTCAAAACACAGGTTATGCACACAGAGCCTTCTGGCCCATTTTCCCCCTAGAGTCACTCCCATTTTAAATTATATCTAAAGCTCACTTCAAGTCTCTTTGTGTATTTGCAAAAATACAGGCTTATTATGTATCAGAAATTGCCTCCACCACCCAGTTTCCAATCAAATTTGAAAATCAAAATAAATTTTCATGCAGCTTCACATTTGATAGGTGCATCAATATTCAAAATTGTAGCCTCCCATGTTTTCAAGTAACTTTGAAAGCAGCAAACTTACTCAGGAAACTGTATAAATACAGTATAGGTGTCACTGAAGAAACCTTTACATTTATCCTTGTGCTTCAAAGTCACACCAAGCAGTGGTTCATAGCCAGAGACTTCTGTTTTGGTCCAATTCAGCATGACTCTGACGTTACTCAGTCTAGTACAGCTGGTCAGAGATTGTTCTGCTGGCTGGGAAATGCAAAGTCAAACTTCTTTATTTTTAGTTGAAAACAGAAAGCCTAAGAAATGTTTATTTGGGAAAAAGAAATACCAACCAACCGAAACAAAAGCCCTTTTCTTTTAATCTTATCCAGCTGGGAAGCGTTCTGCCCTACACAGGGGTGTGAATGCTTCCACATTTCCCTGTGTGGAGGCAATTCGAGCTGGTCCCCAGTCATTACAACCCCGCTCCGTGGATGTATGAGGCACGCAATGAAGCCTCAGGTAACTCCGAAGAAGAGTTCTCTGTTTAAAACCAGCAGAAAGGCACCAGGCAGCTTTCCCTCCTAAGCCATGATAGGAAGGGAAGCCTGCAGAGGACATCAGCGGAGATTTGCTTTTCCTCCCTCACCCTTTGGCAGGTGCCAATAAATTCCAACTCGGGGCCAGACCCTCTGCCAGGGAAATGTCCACCTGGCCACCAGACACCTCCTCCCAGGTGATGGAGGGAGGCTCTGGGAGCAAGGCGGGACCCTGCTGCTACAGGAGAAGACAGAGCTGATGGGAGGCATCGCCCCTGCTGCTCAAGCACATCACCCCAACCTTTCCACCACCAGCCTCGACTTAAAGCCTAACACTCAAATTTAAACACATTTTTCTCCCCCAGCACGCATAATTTTGAAAAGCACAAACCTCTTTGCAACATTTTTTTCTGTGTTTCTCTTTCCACTGTTGCAATTTAAAAGGACGGAGGGGGCGCAGGAGTCTCTGCCTGTGGGAGGGGAGGAGGAGTGAACTCTTTGCCCTTTCCAAGTGCTCTCTGATTTTGTCTACCCCACACTGGGATGTCAAAGCCAGTGATATATATGTAGCAGGGCAGGTTTCTCCAGGGGCTCAGTCCTGCATGCAGCGTTCAGCAGTTTGTGAGAGGAAATCAATGAGCTCTCCCTTGGCTCTCTGCTCCCCTGTATTTGCACGTTTCCCTCTGTAGTGTATGTACTTATGCAAAAAGCTCAGTCCTTTGTGCGATTAACCCCCCTGTGAAAGCCATTACCATACCCAAACAGTGGAAGGTGACCTCCATAACTAAAGCTACAGAAATAGCTTTTTTTCAGCTCGGTGAAAGAAATACAGGCAAACTAAGTATTTCAGCTAAGCCCCATTTCACCATTCCTGATGCAGAATGGTGCCTGGGTTCTTCCAACCATAAAACGCTGGATGCATTTCTATGTTTTCATGCTCCTAAATTATCAGATATGCATGTCTGAAACACAAAATACCCTTTTCAGTGGCATGAGCCCAATAGTCATCAAACAGGTCTCCCTGTCACACTGTAGCCTTTAGATAGTTGACTTTGAAATGCCAACACCCATCCCTCTTATTCTTTCCATCACTATTTCCCGCAGGGTGGCTTTATCTGCTGGGACAGCTTGGTATTTTTTTCCCTGAAGAAGCTAATATTGTTTACTCTGTCATTTATCTTCATCCTTTTGAACACAATTTCTTTCCATTATGCACTTTCTATTGATATTATTCTCTAGTATAGCAATCACACAGTCAATAATAATATTTTTCTTAGTAATTTAGGTTTTCCAAATTCATTTAACCCTTTCCTATTTTTTTCAGTAAGTTCTGGCATTAGGATCTTTGCATATTCCTTGTAACATCTAGTGCAAAATGATACAATTACAAGGTAAACTTGTTCAAATACATATTCCTGTTAAATTCTCCATTGTCCATATGTAATTAGAAATCAAGAAGAACTAGGAGCCACCCTGGCTGGGATGACCTGATGAGGCAAGCGCCAGCTGGCTACGGGGCAGTCACAGACAGATGTGGGACAAGCAGCCTGCACATCCCAGTATCTTTTTTATGTTGGACATCCAAGTAAGACTCTTCTTTCCAGTAAATTTCTTTCTCAAGGTGCTAAACTAAATGGAACGAAGTGTAAGGAGGAGAGCCTGGGCTCGAGCCTCACTGCAGATGGGATGGAGCTTTCTCCCTGCAAAGCAATGGATGAAACTCAGAAAAAATCCTCCCCCTTGGGCCACTTGCCCTGCAAAGCGGGCTCACCGAGCCAGTGGTCCAGCAGGGCAGGCCACTGTAGACCCCTCTTCGCTGATGGGAGGATGCATATGCTTGTAGGAAGATAAACCACATTCCAGAAACAGCCAGCCCCTGGCCAACACTGCCTGTAATCAGCTGGATTTCTTTAGGTCAACTCAACAATGTTCTTGTAGGTCTGCACATTTACAGACAGCCACCTGTCAATCTGCAATCGTTATGTGTGAAGTCTGATAAAAAACTAGTAAAATGTAACCTTCTCTTAGATGCGCAAAAAAAGTCAAAAAAAGTGCAATATCTAATGACCTCAAGAAGATGAGGAAAAAGATGTTATCGCTTGGAGGGTTAAAGCATTAAGCAGTGAAAACAAATTATAAACTTCCTTCAGTATTGTGGACATACAGACAAAAGCCAGATGTTGGTACAATAAACACCACAATCACTGGAATTAGGGGCAGAAACATGCAGATTTCAATCGCAATGCTAATGTTTCACTTCACCAAGCAGGTGTTTAACCTTCAGGCTTCACCCCGCTTTCACTTTGTCTTTGAGAGGTCAGAAATGCTAAAGCAGAAAGCTCTTCCGCATTGCCAGCTTCCAAAGTAACTCATTCAACAGTGCCGTTATGCAAAACTTCAGAAAACTGATTTCCTTGCCAGCACATCACTGTAGGTGGCTGAAGGGATTTAACCTCTCCGCTGCCAGAGCAGTGATCAGAGTATTTCCAGGCAGAACTGGGGCACTGAGGGGCTGCTGTGACCACCACTCACCGGCCCTCACCCACAACGCCTCCGATCGCAGCACAGCAACAGGAAATTAATTTGGGTTCAGGCTAAGGGGCTGTTGACTTGTTTTCTTGTAAAGATTCCATTTAACGGTTTCAGAATTTGTTACCAGAGAGAAAAATGCAGTTTTACACGCTTAGGGCCTCAAATTACGATGCATTGTCTGGACAGCAGCAAGATTTGGAGGACGTGCTGTCACCTGTCACTATTTATTTAATGCAATGTGGCAGCAGGGACCAACGAGAAGGCATCTGCCCACTGGCAGTAAATGGGAAGAGGTTGAACTTTAAAGCTTGCCAGGATAATCCTTTCTGCACAAGCTCCCCATGGCAATCCACTGTGGGCGCTTATGCCTTTGGCGTCTTACAGAAAAAAATACCTGTGTTGGAAATGAAAAGTAGCCAATAGGGAAGAAAAAAAGATGTAGTGCATACAAAACTATGACAGGCATTTAAATAACCATCTAACAAAAAAGGAGAAAAATCTGTCTTAGTTACATCAGCTCATTTCAAATGGCCCTTTCAGTTCTACACAGTGTCAAAAATTAGGTGATACAACACCAGGAAAATTAAACAATATAAATACCTTGGGAAAGAAGCAACTAGACATATTAAATGGCAATGAATTAAGCAAGTTCTCTTCTGGAATACTGGAAGGCAAAGGTTGCCTGTAACCCTGAAAGCAACAGAGATCATCGGGAAGCAGCAATGCCATGTTATTTGCCAGTTTATGGTTACGTGGACCATAAACACACCAAAGGACATGTAGAAACGCCTGGCAAGATGTGTATTCAAAGAAGGAAGGGCAGAGTTCCACTGCTGTTGGGAGGGGTGGGAGGTGTTTCGGGCAGTGGGACTGCAGCCACCCGAGTTCGTGGAGGCTTTGTACCCACGGCCTCTCCGACACCAAGTAACTCTAGCTTTCCCCTCTGTTACACTTCAGAAATGAAGACGTGGAGTGTTTTTTTCATTTGGTCCTGAGATCAAATTCATGATACTTAATTTCAGCCATATATTTTTGACATTTGTTCTGCAGTAATGATTGATGCTTCCTCTAGAATCAGCAATAAAAGACAGCCACTTTCAGCCAGTGATTCAGTAGATCCTAAAATAGGTTTATAAAACAGGAATCTCCAGGGATGATTCAAATCCACATCCACTGACGAGGACTGAACTTAGCAGCTAAAGTTAAATTAAATAAATTCCATCTGAACTTACCAATCGCAGCACAAGAATAGCTGCCAACCAGAAAATAAGAAAGCTGCGGAAAGGAGGTATAGTGAAAAAGTCTCATTTCTGAGCATGCTTCCTCTGTTAATACTTAAGATTTTTGATTCATGCAGCTATAATACCTGTAGAACAATCATGTGACTTCATTCTGATAAACCTGTATGTACCAAGTTTCTTCTCAAAACACAACTAGTTATGTACTATTTATTCCCAAATCTATTTTGATCTGGTAAGAGTGTGCTGTGCTCCCGATCTTGGAAGGAACTATACTGGCAGCACATCCTCCCTTCCTTGGGAAACTCTAAAAAAACCCCACGAGCTCACTCAGCCTAATGTCTCCCGAGGTACAAATGCAAAGATATGAAGTCCGGTAGTCCAACTTCTGATAAATTACAGCAGCAGAATAAATAGACCTCTGAAGAAATTACAGAAGTATTAAAATGTATTCCTAAAAGTAGACTATGTTCAATGACAGATACCCAACATCCCAATAAAATGACTCTCTTGATTTTACGTACTATGGTAGAACATTTCATTAAGGTTTCTTACACACAATGAACATTAATTTCCTCTTGAAAAGCTAATTCTTTAACCACACAGTTTATGTACAAGGCAATAGGAAAGATAAGAAAATAAGTAACACAATCGGATCACTCATACTGTAGCATCTACTTTAAATTTCTAGAGATACAGAATTACAAACAAAGACATAAAGCTTGTATTAATGTATAGTTTACTTCTATGCAACTAAAATGCATATACTGACGAATGCAACAAACTACGTAGTTTCAGGGCACTTCTTCTCTACACATGTCCATGCAAAAATCAGGCCTACATGCAAAGCAACCCGAAACTCTCCAGTTTCCTCCCTTTATATAACTTTAAGCCAGGCGGACTTTTTTGGTTTGTGCATTTTCTTCTTTAAGAAAAAAACAAAACAAAACACAGTTTTGCATATAACAAACTGTGTGTTTTCTGGCATGTAAGAAGGCTGAAGGATTAACAGAATAAGCAAAATAAAAGGAAGCATTAAATATCATCAAAAGAGAAGAAACAGTCAACAACAATATTGTGAAGTCAGAGATTGTTCCACCCGATACTGGCAATAGCAAACATTCACCATCAACAAAAGAACTCCTGGGATCTACTAACACTGCACTGATGGAAAATTAATGGGCCTTGCACAGACTTCTCAGCTGCAAAGGCTGAGCATCACAGCAAAGGATCTTCATTCCATAAACAAGACACATCATGCAAACTCAAAGGTCTCATTGTATAATCTCTGGCAGACAAGACCTTTATGGATTTATTGTTTTTAATATGCATAAAATGTTTTACAGAACGCACTGTAGGCATATTTAATCAACATGCCATGAAACAAACCACTTGAAAATGTGCTGAAATTCGCCACTTCCAAAAAGAAAGTCAGATACACATAAGAAATGAAAAACAACCTCCGATAAAAAGATTGCAAGGCAGTAAAACATGTATATAAACTGAAGCCAGTCATACACTTTTGGGAAAAGCTGTATCCTGCAGTAAGGAAGCATCCATTCTCCTGAGCCCCCCAGGAGCACCCCCAGCCAGAGCAGCCTGGCATGGGGACCTAGTTAAACGTGCCCAGCAGCATTCTTCAAATGCAGTGAGATGTGGCCAGATGGCTTGAAGGCATGTCTAGGATCCAACAATTCTGCTGGAACCAGAAAATAACCTCTTCTGAGAGGTACAACTGATTCAGAGAGAAGCAGTGCTGCCGAAGTATAAAAAAAACTATTTCCCACCCATTATTACCCTGTAATACCACATATTTTTTCCACACTTTGGAAAGTACAGCCTATTCAAGGAAGTAACATGGCAGCTGTTAGTAAAATACAACCACTGTGATATTAAGATAACAGTTTTTGACACAGCCATACTAAATGCCATTCCTCATTCTTTCATGTCACTACCAGTAAATCAATACCAGAAACTAATTTATTGCTGGCAGAAAAGTCCTCCTGTCTTTTGACTGACATAAATTAATGAGCTAAATAACATCAAATTATCTGAAGTCAACTGTTATTTGCATTAGTCCTACAGAGGTCATGAAGCAGATGGTATGCATACCTGGCAAAGTCCCATACCAACAGCAAAGTTTAGTTTACATGTAAAATATAAAACAGGCTATTTTTACTACTAGGAGTCTTACATTCCTCCTCTGCTACAACAGGCTGGCCCTGCTCTGGCTTCACCACAGCTACACCGACACCTTTGCAGTCAACAGTGTGATGTGTGAGATACAACTAATACCCCAAAAAAAAGCTGAAAACGCACAGCTCAGGGATAAGCCTTGTGAAAGAAAATAAAAATTAAAAATCAAACCATAACATTGCAAAGGATTGGCAGAGTTCAGCCGAATTAGAGCTGCAGCTCGCACTTGCAGCTTGGCTGTCCATAAATAGCAGAGCAGCCACGCCGGGCAGCCACAGGAGGCTTTCTCAGACAGCAACCACACACTGTCCAGGCTGCAGAAATTAAAACCCTTTCGCCATTTCCAGCTCGCCAGAGCTCCTTCTCCCCTTCCACAGCTTCGCTGACCACCACCAAGGCCTTCCCAGTCAACTGTCAAGAACAATTCTTCCCACTGACATAATAAACACAACCCACTTTGCGCCTTAAATATCCATTTTTATGCAAAAATGGAGGAGATGGTTTGTAGCAGGTGACTGGCTGATTTGTTTGGAGGAGCGTATGACAATCTTGAAGCTACGAAAAGAGCCTTCACGCCCACTGCCTGTCCCTAATTAAGGGAGAAATAAGTGCTCCTGTCACGTACGCCCCAGACACACAAAGAACTCCCGTGTGACGTAGAAGACAGCGTGCTCAGATGAAAGGGAAATTCAAAAGGCAGCACAGCCCCGTTTTCTTACTGGCACCATCAAAAAGGAAGGAAGAAAGAGTTTCAAAGAGCAGCACCATTCAGACGTAGAGATCACCAAAAGTATACTTTTTTTTTTTCACAAAAGACTTGTGGGCCCAAAAACTTCTTGATTCCTCTCAAGTACTTTTGCATTAGGACAATCACCGCACAAAATACTTCCCAACTTCAACGTTTTCTAGGCAAGTTAAAATCAGTGGGTAGAAAATCCAATAGATACTCTTTTTTTAAATAAACCTCAAACTGAAGGATTTTAGCATATTAACGCACATTGAAACAGAAGTGCTGCAAATAGACCTGAAACTCATGCTTTAATGTTAGCATGGAAGTAATTCTACTTAAAGTAAAAGAAGCAGAAATACTTTTGTGTCCTGAAGAACTGCTTGCTATAGCTAACTGGTTGTATGTGGCAGCTTGGTTTCCGCTTCAAATAATTCAGTTTTCAGTTGTTTCCTTAAAAGAGAATTAGAAAATTAAAGGGTTTCTTCTCCACTTGAATCTCAGAGAAATCTATGTATATAAATTTAGAGGCTCATTGCAAGTGTCATGTCCGCAGCAAAATGGGTGGAGGTCACTACGTACTGCATGCAAACCTACAGAAATTATGCAGTCCTTCAGTAGATTTATATAACCATGAGAAAAAGAACAAAATGGAAGAGAAAACAAAGAAAAGCATGATTCTGTGCCAGGAAAGGCAGAAGCAGGAGAGAGGAGGCCCAGAAATGACACCCAGCACCAGGCAATGACAGCATGGAAGCTGAAGGAGAAGGTGGCAGCCACTGGGGTGCTGCCTGTGGTGAACTCAAAGAGGGATTAAAAAGTAATTCTCTCTCATAATTTAAAGTTGAAAAGGCCCCAAGAAATAAAGCATCAGCTCCCACCTCTGGTGCAGATCCCATGAACCATCATCTCTAAAACCCTTTCCAGACAAGTCTCTTTCCAGCAGTAATGTCTCTTCTTTGGAGCAAATTAAAAAACTGAGCCTGAAGTACTGCTGCTTGGAAGCTCTGCATATATGAAATATGACTGATAGTGGTCGTGGCTTTTTCACCCTCAAAAAACATCCCAGAGATATTTAATCAGATAACTATGTGTAAGCAAGACTTGAATATGGTCTAGCTAATTTTAGCTCAAAGAGTCAACCTCCACCCCGATCACGCACTCCTCTACAGTCTTTCTCCTCCTAGTAATCACATTTTTTTTCCAGTTCTCTCTGCATAAAAGTAGCCTTAATCCACCACGCTTCCTCAACGCCCCATTAAATACGAGTTATTCTACAATCTTTACACATCACGTAGCTTAAAATGTCATTAAACTCAAGCGTAAGCTTTCCCT
>NW_009726686.1:68399-119181 GCF_000703405.1 Apaloderma vittatum
CCGCAGCAATGCTGAGTAGATAGCATCGAGCAGAGCTGTATATTAATGAATATGTTGAGTAAGTTTTGTTTAAGATCCAAATATCAGATGCATCATTCATTATTCGAAACACAATTAGTTACAGAACTTAAAAACATGTGCAAGACTTCTGCAACAGACACCAGAATATAGCCCATCATTTGCTCTTCATGCTAAATTAACAATCTACACAATTAAATACTTGCAATTAACAGGCGTTTATTATATTTGTAGTGTATTTCTGTAACTGCTAATGTAGTATAAAAGTCCTGAAAACTGTCTGGGGGTTCATTTGAGGGATTTATTAACACTCCATGGAGCCTTACAACAAGTACCACCAAAATGGAACAATGTCTACATGAGAAAAACTACAGACATTTAATTACTGAACAAGGTTTTAATCAAACCTTTCTGGTTTCCTCTAGGATAACAAAAGAGATGTGTCGGCACTGGGCCAGGAAAATAACTGTAAATTTACATGTTCTTTGCTTCCGAAGAAAAGAGGTTAAAAATTCATTTTTAGCTCAATGTAGCAATTATTTAAAATCTCTGACATGAACTGTTGAAATGTTGAATGTATTTAAAATTTAAATGTGAAACAAGAGGAAAAAATGGGATAACACTGAAAAAAGACCATTTCTCTTCCTCACAGGCTCTTTATGGATTACTATTTTTCACAATACCAGGTAAAATGATTCCTAAAATACAATTGAAATGTGGTATGGTTTTCAAATCCCTACAGCTGGATCTCTCTGGGTTACGGATCCTGCAGTCAGCCCAGCCCAGTCCAGCAAGCCTTGGCACAAATTCTGCACGCTACTGATTTCAGGCCAGTACTTTTCAAGTGAAATGTAAAGCCTTTTGCATTTCTTTAGATGTTGAGCAATTTAACACATTGGCTAAGTTAAAAAAATCTTTCCGATAATGGGAACAGCCTAAAGACTACCACCTAATCATACAATATACTGAATAAAAAACCATATAAGTTACCCATTGACCATTTAAATACATTTAGTCATACATACATATTCAGCCATGTCTAGCCTATAACATTCTACTCGTCCATCTGGAGCCTCTGTTTTAAAAGGTATGAATTAAGCCAACTGCAAAGCTCTTTTCTGCAGATCCTGTCAGCAGTTCAGACCTTCCCCCCATCCCACAGACGTGGGTGATGGTCATAACTGGTACAGAGCACCGAAATAAAGCACAAAAGCATCCCCCCCAAAAAAGCAACTTGCTTGAAAATTTTGCATAGTTGTTCCACAGTTTTTAAAGTATACAGATTTAGTCGAAATATCGTTCTGTTCTTCCATTCTTGAATGACCACAGTAACTTTGTAGGTTTTTTTTTTTTTTTTGAACAAAGTGAATCCTTTTTTACTGTAACAAGGAGGAAAATTTTCAGAAAACTGAAGGGAAAAATTTGCCTAGCATCATTGTAACTTGAGTTTACACAATTTTTGACAATCACCATATACACATTTATCAGAAAGATTTTAAATAATTCAAATTAAAAAAAATGTTACTTCAAATGTAACGTGTATCAAGAACATAACTCTTGGCCAATGACTTTGATAACAAAGCTTCATGCTGTAACCTGAATTCCAAAAGAAAAATAGCCAAAGCACTATTACAGCAATTACCTTTACTGCATTACCATCTCCCAGAAACCTCCAGCAGTTACACCTCGTGCATTCAAGTGAGTTATCTCCATTCTTACGACTAATTAGCAAAAGTAACTGGGGCTCTCTTGGGTGGGGGAGAGACTCATTCTAACAGATAATTTTTCCTCCACCACAGTGCATTAACAGGTTTTCTACATTTAAATGTAGAAAAAAAGTCTAACTCTTAGGAAAAGCAACCTGTGGGAGCAAATCTCTAAACTGGACATCTGTAGTAAACTAATGGAGTAATCACCTCAGTGAGCATGACCTCAGTGAGCAGCGCAGGACTCTGCGGAGCCAAATGCCATGGGCAGCACACGTCGCTCCATCCCAGGAGATATCTGCCTTTCTTCTTCAGAGCAGCTTTCCACTCCCAGTCTTAGCTCTCCCCTTCATTTCTTTGCAGAAACGCCATCGCTTGGCTGTTCCCATGACCTACTTACTCAATAGTGCATCTTTTCCTTCTGGAAGCAACTTAACACTATCTACTGATAAAAATCTGAAAGCAGACAATGAATGTTCTGTGCAGACTGCAGGGTGAAATGATGTTTGGAAATAAAAATAAGACAGATTTTACAAGTATTCTAATACATCTGCATCAAAACGGTGCATGCCTACATCCAGGAAACTGTCTGCAGTTTATTTTAAAACAACAATATTGGAAAAATAACACAAGATTAAGAAGCAGAAGGCCAAGTGAAAAGAGTTAAATTTGCACTGCTTTAGAAAAGCGTGTATGAACTGCAAGACAGCCATCCTGACAGAGGCCACAGTGCTCCAGGACAGTATTCCCGCGCCACCACTGGCACCAGCAGAGAAAGATCATTAAGCTCATGCTTAACTTGAAGCCCTCAGCTGACCCTAGTAGCTACAGTTTATCAGTTTGACAGCCTGCCATTCCAACTCAGCTGACAACAGCCAAGTACAAGCACAATATTCACATGCTTAAAATTAGTTGTGCTCAAGTGCTTCAAGGTATTGGTTCTATATCCTATCTCATCGTTTAATTAAACCACCACGCTGCTTGGGTCATAGGTACTTCTGAGGACAAAGGAAGGTCTAAATGACTGTCGCAACTTGTTTGTCTGTACCTAAAGAGATAGTGCGAAAATACTTTAAAATGGCAAAACGTTACAAACAATTTAACACATTTACCACTTCTCACTATTTCAGTTAGTTGCTGTCAACTGAGTCTGAGTGTATCTGCCAGCCAAACTGATAGCAGATATCAAGGCACCACGGAAAATATTCTTGCATGCTGCTATGGATGGTATGTATTGCACGGCACTGCTACACCTCACGTGGTTAGATAGGACAAGTCAGTAGATTTAAAGGTGTTAAAAGCTAATACAATTGTCAGATATCACGTGGTGGTCTTCTTGGCTGGCTTAGTTGTTGTAAAGACATCTTGCCTAAAAAGCGGCTTGGTTTAAAGTTCTGCTTTTCACCTTGGCATGGTACAAACTCCTACAAGTTACTGTTCATGCCTGTGTAAATTTATTCCTGCAAGTTCAGAAGACACAGATGCCTGTTGGAGGGAAAGATACGTGTAGTCTAAATTAGAGCTCGTGATTGCTACTAGCACTGGATCAGGAATGAAACACCATCAATCAAAAACCACAAAAAGTTTAACCTCCTATAGGAGCCTGTCCTTTCCTTCCTGAAGAGGCAACAAATTAAGAATCTCAGTGTCTTCATTTCCCCAATTAAAATGTATTTCATCAAAACACACTGAATCTAAACAACAGGATTTAAAGGCGCTAGCAACAGTTCATTACTATTGGAATAGGGGTGAAACTGGATCAGAGTATGCTGGTGAGCTGGTTGTGTCAGGACTATTGATTGTGCATACCTGTATTACGGTCATTTTACGTGCTTTCTAAATCTCGTAATATTTTTTTCTGTTTTTCTAACCTAAAGCATATTAATAAGAGTTTATATTAGGATTTTGCAATTCAGGAGAAGGTAGAATAGTGAAATGTGTGCTCACTTTGGGTTTCACGAGGTTGTTGTGACCCAAGCACCGGGCCCAGCACTTGGCATTGCTGAACTTCATACAACTGACCTCAAGCCCATTGATCCAGCCGGTCCGGGTCCCTCTGCACAGCCTTCCTACCCTCAAGCAGATCAGCGCTTCTGCCCAACTTGGTATTGTCAGCAAACTCTCTGATGGCGCACTCAATCTCCTCATCCAGATCTTTGATAAAGATATTAGACAGAACCGGTCCCAATACTGAGCCCTGGAGAACAACACTTGTGACCCGCCACCAACTGTATTTAAATCCATTTACCATCACTCTTTGGGCTTGGCCAAGCAGCCAGATTTTTACCCAGTGTTGGCCCTTCCAAGCAGACAGTTTCTCCAGGAGAACGCTGTGGGAAATGGTGTTAAAGGCTTTACTGAAGTTCAGGCAGATGACGTTCACAGCCTTGCCCTTATCCACTAAGCAGGTCACCTTAGCTTAGAAGTAGATCAAGTTAGTCAAGCAGAACCTGCTTTTCACAACCCCATGATGACTGGGCTTGATCACCTTGTTGTCTTGTACATGCCACAGGATGGCACTCGATGTGCTTCTTTTTTTCATGAGTTCCAGACAAAGCTCTCTGTTCAGCCAGGCTGGTCTTCCCCAACAGCTCATCTTTCAGCTCATCATATGGGGACAGCCTGCTCCTGCACCTTTAAAATTCCCTTCCTGAAGAATGTCCAGCCTTCCTGGACTGCTTGGCCTCTCAGGACTGCCTCCCAAAGGAGGCAACCAGTCTCCTAAACAGGCCAAAATCTGCCCTCTGGAAGTCTAAGGTAGCAGTTCTACTGATCCCTCTCAGAACTCTATCTTCATGATCAAAGACAGCCTCCAATGATCACAGCACTCACAAGTCCTTCTCTGTTCATAAACAACAGGTCCAGCAAGACACCTTCCCTAGCTGCCTCACTCACCAACAGCGTGAGGAAGTTATCTTCCACAAATTCCAGGACCCTCTTGGAGTGTTTCCTGTCTGCTGTACTCTATTTCCAGCAGACATCAAGTAAGTTGAAGTCCCTCATAAGAACAAGGGCTGGAGATCGCAAGACTTCACCGAGCTGCTTATAGAATATTTCATCTGCCTCTTCATCCCAGTTGGGTGGTCTATAACAGATTCCCACCACCATGTGCCTTATTGGCTCTCCCCAGTTCTCACCTGTAAGCACTCAGCCCTTCAGCATCATTAAGCTCTAGACAATCAAAACATCCCCTGACATAGAGGGGTAGCCCATGATGTCTCTTTCCTTGCCTACCCCTTCTGAAGAGTTTAGAGCCATTCAGCGCGGCACTCCAGCTGGGCGAGACATCCCACCATGTTTTCATGATGCCAACTATGCCAGAGTTCTCTGGCTGCACAACAGCTTCCAGTGCCTCCTGTCTGTCGCCCATGCTGTGTGTGTTGGGGCAGATGCACTTCAGCTGGGTTTTTGATCCCCCCATCCTTTTGGGGGTAGAAGCCCTAATTCCTACGTGACCATTATCAGGCACTTCTGCAGTTTCTAACACATCAACAACCCTTCCATCTTTTCTGCCACATGGATCCCTATCCCCAACCTCCACTGAGACGGCAGACAGAAGGACGTCGCTAGCATACCATCCCTCAAACATACACATGCCACCCTCAGGTTTAACTCTAGTGACCCTGGGTTTATTCCTTTCCCCCTTCACTTATGTTTCTAAATCAATCCTTGTGTGGACATTTCTTTTATGACTTCTGATTGCTTTCTGTCTGGAATAAATAAGAGAACTGCTTAAGAGCTCAGGTTTGCAAACACTTAGTGCACTTCTACCGAGATTTTTTGAAGATGAAAGGAGACTCGTTGAGTCTGCTGCCGTGAGCTGCTCAGATGTCAGGCAACTCTACCCTGACAACAGGGCAATCCCGTTAATGCTGTGCATCACAGAACACTTCCAGCTGCCTGGCAGGCAGGGTGTACAGTCAGCAGAGAGTCCAATCCTGCACCCCCAACATAGCCCCCTGCAGCTATTCTCAACTAAAAACTACTACCAACAGTTATTGCACTCAAAATGCACTCCTGAGCTTACACTTCCTACCCAAAAATGAAAACCAAATTTCTTCTCTTGCACTGCTAAGTAAAGTTTTAGCAAAAAAAAACCCAACAAACAACAGAACCATATGGGGAGCAGAAAAACTGACCACGAACATTTTTTCTTAATTCAAGATCACCTACAAGATCAATGAGACATAAATTATTTGTGAGCCCAGCAATTTCTGTAAACACTACTGAATGTTACATCAAAGGCAAAGCAAAAAGCCCATGACAAACAGTACAAAATAATTTCTCCTAACCTACTTCAGTCACTGACTTCTTAGGTGTTTCTTCTAATGGAAATAAAAAATATTTATACATGCGTCATTTCAAAACTGATGTTGAAGATTTAAATTCGTCACTGCTTACGTATTCAAGATAACTCCAAAGTGTCATATTTTCTGTATATGCTGCAACACACAAGTGAAGTGTTGTGTATTAAAAATGGTAAGTATGCTTTCCTTTATTAAATTTTTACCTCATTTTGCTTTTAAATTACTTTATATATTTTTGTATCACAGGATGCTGTTCACGGATACACACACAGCTACACCATTTTGCAATACAAACTCCAAGCAGAAGCTTTCAAAATGCAGAGAAGTCAGTCAATCATTAGGCTAACATTTATAAAATAACATTAACTTTATGGAAAACTATCAAAATGGGTGGAAAAACCAATGTTCTGTGTACAACAGGTTTGACATGGCAGGAATTAACATTCCCTCACCCTTCCTCAGGCAAGTCCTTTGTCTGTCCAGAATCTCAGTGTTAGAGGCATTTCCGAAGATTAATGGAAAACTTGGATCATACAGACCGTATGACCCTCCCTCCGCAGGGCACATGATGTGGAGTCCAGGGCTCTCAAACGTTAAATAAGGACTGTGACCAGCATCTGCTGTGGCAGAGGGAATGACACACTGAGTATTAAACTCCCCTTTCACAAGCCTTTTTTTGCTAAAATAACTTTAAAAATAACTGGACACTTATAACTGGAATGAAAAGCAAACCAACAACTCTGGAAAAAGTACACAGGCCCATCATTTGATACAGGAAAACATGTTCTGTCCTTCTGTACAAGCACTCAACACACTATTGTTAAAAATATTATTTTTGCTGTTTATCTACTTCAGACACAGCATGGTAATCTTAGAGTATTATTTTTTTTCTTTTTTTTAAAATGATCAACAAGAACTAAGATATAGTTATATACTTCCTTGCAGCTGAAAAGGAAAGCACATTTGTTTTTAATTATATTACTAGCCTTTGTCAAAACTTGCTAAACCAATTCTGAACCCTTTCCTGCTTCTGAATGCCTCAAGGCCCTCTGTAATTAGGCTATGGCTGGCATGCCAAGGGGCAAAAGGAAAATTGCTGGTTTGGAGCATCCGCAGCCAAGGTCTCTTTTGGTGGCAGTGCACAGAAAATTCATCATCTTACTTGTTATCCATGTTTCAGGGAAATAACACTTTCATAATGCCTGAAGGAGTCCAAACTTTGATTAGCTTAGAAAAGATCCCGAGTTAGTTCTGTTGTGCTACAAACTGGAATTTTCAACTGCAGATGGACCCGGGCATCCAACCTGTGTCCCAAAGTGCTGCAGTATTTGTCTGCATTTCTCCAATAAACAATATACAATAAACAATTCTGCCTGATGTTTGAGTCTAAATTTTGTAAATCATCATCAGTCTTAACTAATTTGGGCATATTCTGTAAGCATACGACTTAGCACAGCTAATAACATGATTTACTACTTTTGAATTAGATTCATTTCAGCAAGAAATCTTCAAAGTCACTGTACAACTCAGCTCTTTAGTACAACTCGGTATGCATGTCAGAACTTAAGATTAGCTGATAAAAAAAATTCTGTACTAAACGCTTATGGTTATTTTCCCTTTAGCTTCTTCTTTTAAAGTTTCACAGGAACAGACAAGTTGGAGCTAAGCTTCATCCCTTACCACTTGAAAACTACCTCCAGCATGCTCACTTGCACACAGTGCAGCCCAGTGCTGCTTCCACATACTCTATATTTGAATCTGTATTTATATATTTCCCTTTACACTATATTTAATATACAATAAACACCATTTGTACATGTGGACAATCTTGCTTTGGGGAAATCTGACTTCTCATGATGTCTGCAAACTTTAAAGTGTGCATGATAGCCTAAGTATCATTTTCAGTTTCAATAAAAGCATGGATGTAAGGATTAGTCTGTTATGAACACTGCAGTGCAGATCTAAATAACTCAGTCTGCCAAACTAGTGTTACTATGGAAACAAAACTAATGTACTGTGACCACAGCTCTGACTGCATTACTTAAGACCATCTGGTTAAAACAAATATTTCTATGGCACAGTATTTGTTCTTAATTGTGTTTTTCTTTTTTTTTTTAACAGACACAAATACATTACACTTTATACATGTTTATTTTTTGTATTATTATACTCCAAGTTTTTGCGATGTGTATGTGACCTTAGTTATATTTAACATGCTTACAAATAAATCCCTAAGTCTCTAAGTGTATCAAGGCTGGATGAAGGTAAATGGTCTGAAGTTCCCCATTCTCTTGCACCATCATAGTAGCACAGAATACTAGTTTGGAAGGGACTTCAAGGACCATCTGGTCCAACCGTGTCCATCCTTCCCATGAGCTGCAGTTCTTCACAAACTGCTCCAGTATGGGTCCCTGCCATGGGGTGCAGTCCTTCAGGAGCAGACTGTTCCAGCATGGGTTCCCCATGGGGTCACAAGGGTCACAATTCCTGCCAACAAGCCTGCTCTGGTGTGGGCTCCTCTTCCCACAGGTCCAAAGGTCCTGTCAGGAGTAAGGGCTTCCAATGGGGTCACAGCCTCCTTTGGGCATCCACTTGCTCCAGCATGGGGTTCTTCATGAGCCACAGGTGGACATCTGCTCCACCATCAATCTCCATGGGCTGCAGGGGAACACCGTGGACTTCACCATGGGCTGCAGGGGAATCTCTGCTCCAGCACCTGGAGCATCTCCTCCCGCTCCTTCTTCACTGACCTTGGTGTCTGCAGAGTTTTCTCTCTCATGTATTCTCATTCCTCTCTTCTGGCTGCCACCACACAATTTTTCCTCCCCCTTCTTACATATGCAATCCCTGCGGTGCTACCACTGTTGCTGATGGACTTGGCCTTGGTCAGCGGCAGGTCCATCTTTGAGCCAGTTGGTCTTGGCTTTGTTGGACATGGGGGAGGCTTCTGGCAACTTCTCACAGAAGCCACCACTGTAGCCCCAACCCTACCAGAACCTTGCCATGCAAATCCAATCTGTTTGGGTTTTTTACATATATTGCCCTCTCTAATTCAGCTCTAGGAAAATAATCAAGTGTCCACAAAAGAAAGGAAAAAGCCCCACAATGCAAGTTTGCCTATTTTCTGTTTCACAAAGTCAGGCTTCCAGACTGCATTTTTGAACTGCATTATTAGTTTGAGGACATACAACTTGAGAAAATTTGAACACAGCTGGTTTTCCAATGATGAAAACAACTAAACCTTGTCCATTACTACAATTAAATATTAACAGAAGAATCATTTTCTGCCTGTCACAGCCCCTGTCCATAGAGGTACCGTCATTCTTTTGGTCTCAGCTTGAGTGTTCCTTAAAAGTATGACTCATAGAAGCAAACCTATTGTGGCAGGGATTATCTATGCTGCTGGAGGTGTGAAAAGTGCATGGGTTAATACTGGCAAAGTGACCTGCAATCTTCTTTAGGCAGCTTTGTTGCATAAAGCCTGTGAGGAGAGGAAGGGGCTTTGCCCAGAGAAGAAAACGAGCCACCATGGGCAGCTCGGGAACATTTTTGGTAAGAGCTGTGGTAAACATACAGCAGCTTTAAGGAATGGCAGATGGTATTTTAAAAAACAAATTAAAAAACGCAGAGCATTAATCTACTACTATATTTGCTTGCATGTCTATCTACACATTTTATCTAGACATGCTAGCATTGCACGTGGGAACTTGTAAGGTCTCAAACTATATGAGGTGTTGTATACTGATCTTGAAAACAATAGCAGAAAGATACTAATTCAGCTAGAGCCTCCAGCATTTTACAAAATATACATTTTAGGAAAAAATTAATGTCCTATATTATGTGCTTCTGAATGCCACCATGGGACACAGAAGAAGAAAAACAGCTCTCAGTACAGAGCTCCTCCAGATCCCCCAGGGCAATGCTTTTTACAGCAGCCTGTCCTCAATCCTGCCACTATGCCACTTTTTTTCCTAATTGAGAAGATGACTGGAAGAGGATTACTTTTTTAAAGATCATGAATGTTAAGGAAACATAATCTTGCTGGTTCATAATTACAACCAAGTATCAGATTGCCAACCACGTATCAGTCAAGCACTTCTCATCATTAAGAAATAGGTAATTGCAACAGAATACGATTGAAGGAAATCAACTAATGTCTCTAACAAAAAAAAAAAAAAACATGTCACCATTTATCAGATGGATATAGGAAAGTGAACATCAAATTCTGGCTACAGGCTGAAAAAAAACATGTCAGGATCTAAATGCAATATAATTAAGCAGTGATTATCGAAGACCTTTACCTACAGCATGGCACACCAAGTGTCACATCTCCCCAGGCCACACGCACATCACCCTTCTGCCAGGAGCTCCTGGTTTGGCTGCTGGGAAGGTATTCTCACAGGGGACACTTCCAAAGGGACCTGCTAGGGAGGCAGGAGCCGTCAGCTTCCCTTCACAAGCAGGAGACTGTGTGCTGGGAGCTGGCTCCAGACCTTGGGGCAGCAAGCGCCACCCGTGGAGCTGCCCCTGCCTTTACTTCTTTCCTCTTGGGTGAGCTTCAAAGGAAACATTAAAGTAAACTTGCTCCTCCATTACTGATAATTAATGGTGGAGTTGCTGCCATCTGATGGCTTAGTAAAGAGACAGGAAATAGTAAATCGAAGCTACTCCGACGGCAAGACAGCGTTAAAAACTGAATTACGTTTGGATGACAGAACACAAAAAAAGCAAAATAAGTTCTATGAAACAAGTGATCTAAGGCTCTCTTCATTATCTGCCCTTAAGTCATAGGATGGGGAAAATGTCCAGCAGTTTTTATCATCTTTGCAAGGCCAACAAAGCACACAGAATATTTAAAAGAAGAAACCCCATTATATTTAACTCTTTCCATTAATGACAGACATAGTTTATGCAAGACAATGGCAACTGAATTACATGTCACCTCTTACTAGGAGCTTCACAAAATTAAACTACAGTCAGCACCTTTACCGCTACTCGCTCAGACTCCATTACTAGGCAGAAATTTCTTCACAAGCTCTGTCTAAAGGAAGGAAGTGGGGAATAGCCAGCGAGTGAAAATCATCCAGGGCAGGTGGGTTACTTTGGGATACAGCATCTAGATTCCAACGCGAAAAAGTAAGAAAGCTAGTGGGGAAAAAACCAAATGTGGGAAGTCTCTGCATCTTCCTACTCCCCACCCAGGGCAGAGACACAACACGGCAGAGTCACCTTCAAACTACATTTATGGGATCAATTGTCTTCAAGCTTAGAATATCCTACAGATTCCTCAAGTCCACTCAAAGAAAAGCATTGAAACATGAACGTAATCATATTTATGGTCTGTTTTGGCATGCATCCCAGTACTGCGTGTGATGATAAAATCAGATCAGCTCTGATTTCTGCTTCCTCTGCCTTGATGTGATGAGCATCCAGAATAGAAGGTCCCATATTTTATTCTATGCAATATTTTTGGTGGCCTCCCCAGTTGTAAGGATGATGAAACTAAGAATTCTGTGGGCAGAGAGTGAGGGCAAGCGCTAAGGCTGCCTGGTCTGCCCATGAAGGGTGGTCACACAGCAAGCAGGACCCCCCAGCTCTGCCCAGCCCCAGCCCTCCAGCCACATCTGTGGCCCCTGCAGGGAGCTCAGCCTCCCTGGAGACAACAGAGACAACCTTTCCCAGCCTTCGACCATCTGCTCTACCACCTCTGACCCTTGGACTTTCTGTCTCCCTTTCTTTTTCTCCAACTCTAAACCTCACTCCAAATGCTTTGTATTTAAGGTAAATATTTAAAAAATCCACCATGATCGCAACTTATCTTCAGAGTCCACACCTGCACACCCCATGAAGGTGTGAGCTTACCCTTATATGGATGAACACACTGCACGACTCCTCCATCATTGCCCTCTGTTTTCCTCTTCTCTCAACTGCTGATTCTCAGAACCTAAATTTAGATTGCAAGCACTTCAGTCCAGATAGCATGTCTTGTCGTGTCTGGGACAAAAACTTATTTTTGTCCCACCTTCTATTTTCATGTACCTTTATTCCTCTTTGCACACTCTTCTTCACGTACATGTCACTGCCAACAACTTGATTAACTCTGTTTCTGGCCACGTTTTTCTTGTGATGGATAAGGACAAACAACACAGTGAAAGTGAAGGAGTATTTAAGATTAACGTTATTGGATTTGAAGGGTTTCAGACACTACCATATTACAGTTGCTTCCTTTGGAAAATAAAATGTATTTTCACTCAGCGGTCAGAACCTAAGCCTCCCCTTGGACTCAAACTCATCTTATGGCAAGAATCATACTACCTGCACAGAATATCCGGAATATTCCATTGTACTGGGATATATACACAGCATTAAGGGTTTTTAATAAGATTACTATGGTGTTCCTGGGGTTTAAAGAGAATAGAGTCACACATGAATAGCTGAGGACTCCAGCCTACTTGCAGATAGAAAAAAACCAACAGAATTCATAAACAGAAATTCTATACAGAGTAAAAATTCTTAGTAAACAAAAGATATACTTATTTTTAGCTTCCCTATTTTCACTTTTTAGGTATATGCAAATAGCTGCAGATTCCTAACTTTGAAAATCAGTCACCATCACACAGAGCAGTATATGGAAAGCTTTCTTATTTTAATAATAAAATGGGAACATAGAACATCTTGCAACTCCTAATATCTCTAAGTAAATATAGTAAGAGCAGTAAGTGTTTGCTTAAGAAAAAGACTAGCTACCCTAATTCAGAAGCCTACACTTAGACCACTCATTATTATATTATTTTGGCACGCACTGTTGATTCTTGTTAAGAATACTTCCTTTAAAATAGAAAAGGATTAACAAAAAGTTAAATCTTCAGCGTTTGACATGCAAAGATCTCCAAGGAAACCGTAATTATTTGACTCAAAGAGAACAGTGCTTAGATATAAGGATGAAACATGCACAGGATTCTTCAGGAGGTTTGTTTTGGTTGCAGGGAAATCCAGCATGTCCAAACCCATCCCTCCAACTTCTAAAATGTATTTATCAAATACTTAATATACTTGTGCTCTTCACTACATATAAAGATGATCCAAACATGTAGGTACTAATGAAAATTGTTTATGAGTCTTCCCAAACTCAGCTTCTTTCTCCCTAAATCATGTGTTTGGGGCACTACTTACGTACTCATATTGGGAAACTCCACTTCACCCACCTGCATCAGTGACAATGGTCTAAGTCACAGCCTGGTCTACATTTGTCTATATTCCACTGCATTCAGATACATTGTCTTTAAAAATACACCCTTTTTTGCTACTTTTTTCCTTTTTCTTTCAAATAAAACACTTTAAAATTTGCTTATGAATCTAAAAGCTCATTATGCCTATCCAGCTTTAATTTTCCTGTAAAATCTCTGCTGTCAGCCTCACAATCTAAATGTATTTTTTTTAACATTTCAACGTTTCATGCTTAGATTTTACACACTGCAGTTTATATAAAAAAAAAAAACCAACAAAAAAACAACAAACCAAACAGATGTCTCTCCTCGAACCTATCAGTTAAGTTCTGAAGCAACACACCCAGTGAGTTACCTTCTGGAAGCATGAAGCACATTTTGGGTAATTACAGGCATGTCCAAGTATCCAGAGGTATCTATTTCTGACTGTTAACATTCCAGAGAGCTTTTGCTCTATTACAAACTTGAGCTCTGCCACACAGCTACCAAGTTACCATGGTAAGCAAGAACTATTTGATATCATAAATTGCAACAGCATTTTCCTTTTGCTAGAACCGAAATGGCTCCAGCAAGTCCTGATCTGTAGTCCATTACAATTCAACCAAAGTTTTCACATTATCCTAAATTAGATTTTGAGTAGGCCATTAACAAGAAACACAGATACCTGCCCTTGGACTGTCTCCATGGTTGGAATACCTAAATGGTGAACAGCTGCAACCCTTTTGCCCATACATTAACAGAATAATCTGTACTTAAAAACACACATCCTGTTCCTAACAGGGCGAGTGCAACCTGATGGCAGAAGTAATGTAAAGAATAATGGAAAGAAAAACAGAGAAAGGAAGTCAAAGTGACCAGAAGAAATTAAATCTAAGCAGATAAAGGTAATCATGGGCAATAATTTTTTAATAGACTGAAAGAAAACATTACTATTACTTGGCTTTTTTCCTAAACTCTCTTTGGCCAGAATTGCTTGTTCAGTACTTGTAATTCACATAGACCACATAATATATCCATATGATCATCACTGTAGCATATATCATTAAGTATGTCCGCATGGGTGTTGGTCTCGAAGCTTTCCCCACCCCCTGCCTTCTGTTGAGCATTCACATCCACTTTTAGGCACAACCTTGCCCATTTGTTTCAGCAAAGGAGGTTAGTGACGAGCCTCAGCATTGGGAACAGCTGCTGAAGGGAAGGAGCGATAGCAACAGGAGCCCTGTCCTTGTAATCAACAGGATGGACGCATAAAATCAAAGAGGTTGTGTTAGTGTTAAATCAGACCTCCTGATTAAAGACTGCCAAAATTATCTCCATTTGCTAGATGACACTGAAATTACTATTCAGTCACAAAGAGGGAGATCAAACTCGCATGAGTGTGTCCACACACTCGAGTTGCAGAGTTGGGTCCTCTGATGAAGATCCTGGACCTGACCCTTCACCAGACAGTAGAGCCACCATGGTGTATGTGCCATATTTGGAGCACTCCTCATCAAGCATGTGACAGGACAACAAAAGGAATTATTTCCCTAGAGTTATCTTTCTCATGAATTTGAACTCGGGCTTTTCCTTACTGTTTGCAGAAAGGTTTGAGTGGGGGAGGAAAAGGGCACATGGCCAAACCGGTGAGGACAGGGACTAGATAACTGGGCATGGTGGGTGGAAAACCGACTGTATCCTTGACTCAAAGGATGGTGACCAGTGGAACAAAGTTCAGCTAGTGGCCCTTTTCTAGCAGTGTCTCTGAGCGACTGGCGTTGGGGCCGGTACTGCTGGAAGTCTTCATGAATCACCTGAACAGCTGGACAGACCGTGCCCTCAGCAAGTTAATGGATAGTACAAAGCTGGTGGTCAATATGCCGGAGGGCAACATGCTAGAGGGCATGGCTGTTATTCAGAGGCACCTCAAGGGGGTGGAGGAATGGTCTGACAGAAGCCTCCTGAAGTCCAGTAACAACAAGTGTGAAGTCTTCCATCCCCTAATTAATGATATTCCAGCCTACAGACTTGCATCAGGAAAGAAGGTAGTTTCTCAGAATAATCAGAAAATAGTGAGCTTGGTAGTGATTGCTCAAGATAGTATTAAGGAAAATACAGAATTTAGAAATTTCTGCTTTCATTTCTGCAACACTTCTGTTTCTTTCTTCAGTCTGTACTGAAAAGCACTCTACTAAAACATCTGCGCAAAGCAAAAGTTGAGCTGATGGCTATGGTTTCTCCATTCATGAACCATAAAGTGTTGCAGAACAATCATCTGATTAAGAAAAGAGAAATAATGTTATTTATGCAATTGACAATACACTCAGTCTCTCTAAATCATAAAAATTAACCAACCTATGGAACAGGTGTAATGAATTATTCCTGAGTTATTCCCAGGATTTGAACTGTGTACAAAAATGTGAAAAACAATTACAAATGGCAGGCAGGAAAAGAAAACAATTAAGATATTTTGTTCCTATACTATTTCTGAACACTAAAACGGCCTGAGTTCTATTAATTAGATGTTCACAGTAATTCCTTCATGCAAATTGATTCATAGCACTGTTGCCAATTCTTTCAGCCACAAACGGGTCATTCACATAACAGCACAGCTCTATTTATCTTGGCCACCCCACTAGGATCAGAAGCACAGGCAGAGCACAGCCACAGCTGAATGAGGATTTACACATTTTTTTATTGAGAAACTTAATTTTTAAAAATTCCCTAATATCAGTAATAAGAAAGCAATTACTTTTTATGCTGCAATACTGCTCCTGTCAGCACGAAAAACTAATCTTGACTTCAACCTCCAAATTATGAGATTGATAAATAACATGTTCAAGGTCCTCCTCTCTTGCTTCTTAACTTCTAGCATATGCCAAAGTACTATTTTCTCCCCACTTTGAGGATTCCTGATTTACTTAAAAGGAGAGAGAGAAGTGAGATTCTCACACAACCACCAGAGCACAGGGAAGTAAACCAAAAAGGAAAAGGCGCAGGGTCAAACACCCACCTACTGAAGTCACTGGTCATCTGCCACAAGGACCCACTCTAAGCAAGACCAGGAAGGTTTCCAATGTGAGAGTTAAATACAGAAGCAGCCTTCATCAAGGAAGATACCCCCATATCTAGTGCTCACATACTCAATCTTTCTGTTACCCACTGATCTACAGTAACTGTTCAATGGCAGTGAGCAGCAGCACGTAATACTCATGTAGAGGAAATAATTAATTTGCTATGGCTCATTGAGAAATTTGCCAAAACATCAGTCAATACTCTGTTACACCCACTGCCATGTAAAAAAACAAATGGTCTTCACTAATGACAAGAAAGCAGAACAACCTTCCATAAAACCCACAAATAACATACTCTAAAAATTACTTTTTCTGCTCTAGTTTAAAAATACGTTTAAAACCGTTTTTCTGTGTAAGAGTGAATGCATGTACATTAATACAGGATTTGTCACAGTGAGTTAATGAGTTCGGCAACATTTGAGTACGTCGCTTGGCTTGGCAGAAACCAGAATGCAGGCGAAACAACAGAACTTGCATTTCTTTTGGGCAGAGCATGTTCACAGGCAGTTCATTCGCACATTGGTGGTCTATGCTGTAGCTTACTGTCCACTGCATGTGCACAAACCTTAGATGTAACAAATAAAATTGAATTAAATGAAGGCCATTCTGAGTATATCCTGAAATGTATGACAAAGCTTTCTTTGAGAACAGACAGGATTAAGCTTTCTTCTCACAATGGATTCAGAAAAGGCTGGTTATCAAAGTTAGTTCAAAATCTTCTTCTTGCATGAACGTCCTGTACAACCTTAAGAAACCACCTCACCTCTCCCTTTAGATTTTGCTCTCTGGCTGTAAATAATGGCATTTTCCCATTACCTATTACCTGAGCTCCATTACAACACTAATTACATTATCATTTGCAAGATGCTCATATGCTGCAGAGACATGGGCCAGAAAAGCAGTACATTTAGAGAGCAAGATGAAACATTTACAAAGGAAATTGCCCCCTCTTCCTCCAAGAAATAAACAGCAGTTGCCACAGATAATTAGAGTCATTCCAATTTCTCTTCATGTGCTACTGTTTTAACAGTAATGAAGAGATGCTGTGTGAGGCAATGATTTTGATATTTCTTTGCTCTTATCTAGGGTGGGAAAAAAAGAAAAAAAAAAAAAAAGAGTTGCACAGATTGGTGACTGGTATTGGAAAAATGCATTGAAACAATTCCTGGTAGACATCAGGAGATTCTGCCCATCTGGCCCTGGAATCCAAAAGCTGTCAGGAATCCAAATCCATAACTACAGCTACCCGGTGCATCAAACACCCACCCGGCGCATCAAACACCTACCCTCTTTCGCCTGCTATTCTCTGTATTCACAAACCAAAGCTTGTCCTGCAGCTGGCTGCTTCCTCCAGCGCCCCCAAAGCCTGAGCCGTGTGCTGTGTAGACAATGGGGCACTCAGAGCCTTGGGCGAGCGGTGCCGAGATGCCCCGCTCCAGCTCCTGCCTCCCTGCCCAGTGCCCAGCCGGTCCTCACATCCCTCCCACAGTCTCCCCCAGGGGCCCAGCAAAGACCATGCTCCTGAAAATCCAGCACCGTGCAAGAAGATGGCCTGTTATGTCAAGTGATCCAATGACAAATCATTCATTATTACAGGGCAGCCCAATGCCAACAGGGATCTTGTGCCAGATGAGCATATAGCAAGCAAGGAGCACGAAAGCATTTTGACCAGACATCTGAGATGCAGCAAGGATGGACTGCCGCTCCTCCACTTAGATGAATTGCCAGCAGCATATAACTTATGGCACAGAACACTGCCACTACAGAACTGACAAAAGGAGACATTTACTCAGTCACAAAGGGCTAGAAATAAAAGTGGGTTTTGTAACATACTTCAGTTTGAAGAGCAATAATTGGAGTTACCTATCAGGTAACTGCAGCTAGTGCAACTGCCTGTCTTCCTCTTCTGCAACTCCTGGCTCAGCAACTGGCCCTTTTGTTTTTCTGGTAAAGCTTCCAAAATATTCAGGGGAATCCCCTTCCCACAGAGAAAGCTCATAGCTCAACCCTAATCTCACCTGGAAATCTGCTCTGACAACAGTCAGCAGAGTATCTGCTAAATGCCGTAATTACAGAAGGCAAATTTTCATTTTCCTGACTGCGTTCATCAGCACAATAGCCATTTTATTAAGACGCTTTCATCGTTGGAATCTATGTAACTACAGCAAGGGTCACAGAAGTGCTCTGGTATCTCGACATAATCTTAGACACTGCTGATCCATAAGTGTATCTATCTGGGCCTCCTCAATCCTACCTCCCTTTCCTGAAAACGGGTAAATGAGACAGAGAAGCCAGGAGCTCTGGGAAACGCTCCTGCCTGGGAAGAACAGCAAAGGATGCCTGCAATGTCTCAAGCTTTCTGTTGGTCAGATTCTATAGGGAAAACACATTTTACAGAGGAAGTTATTTCAAAAGAATGCAGCAACCTGTGGATTAGGAAAAAGAAAATCCCAACATAAGTAGATTTCCCAGCTTTGTCAGCAGAAAAACCTGGATGCTGCATTTCATTGCAACACTATCTGCAGTTTCTGTACTATATTCTGAAATTCTGTTATCAGTCTTTGCATTGTCACAGATGTCTCAGCTGATATCAAGACCCTACTCTGCAGGATGTAGACATGTAAAGAGTCTTGACACGGGGTTGCAGAGAAAAAAAGCAGAAGTTACGAGTAAGAGAACAAAAACATTGGTGACAGGAAAGAAACTACAAGGACTACTGTAGAATTGCCTTGGTTCATTGATATTTTTATTTTCATCTTTGCATATTTCATCGGCATATAACTTCACGATATGTGTTACAATGTGATATTCTGTAATTCCTAGGTTAGAAAATTCCTGGTTTCAACATCCCATCACATAAAATAACAATGCCCTAAAATAAAAATCTACTCCTGATGCTCGTAAGCGTGACCATAAGTGTATGTTTATTTCCTTCGCTTCAAGCTTTGCAGAACAATTGCTGCAATTTTCTCAGTGAAGTAGAAAACAAAGAATTAGTATCAAACATTAGGAGATCAATTTTCACAGACCCCATCGCTTGATAATTTACATGCTAAGTACTGCAGCCAATTAGTCTAGACTGAAGTATCTGATGGGGGCAAAATTTAGGTTAATAAATACTGCATAATATTATCTGAATAATACAGAGCAGATTTCCTACAAAGATGGATTCTGAATCTACCCATTATACAAAACAGGTGCAAAGAGTGCGTGGGAGAGGTGAATTCATCTTTCCCCTAAATGGTAGTATAAAATAAAATTAGGATATAAAATTTGGGGGTGTCTCGCAGGGCAGTTTTTAATTATGTACTTAGCAGCATCTTTGCATATAATCATTACCTCAGCCTCCTCGTTTGCATGTATAAATTCTTTTGTGCCATGATCAAAGAACAAAGGTTAAATCCTTCTGAAACTCTATTCAAGCAGTGAAAATTGAAAACAGCTATTTTGAGGCTTTGGGCTTTTTTGTGTTTTTCAACTGTCTGTATAATCGGCTTAAAATTACAGTTACTTATTGTATCCCGTATTTGTAGTGTGACACTTAAGACAACTGCAGAACACAGGTGAACTAGCGGAGTTTTAAGGACGACCCTTTCAGTGGTACTTCCCATGAAAGACAGAAACAAAACAAGGTCTCCAGCTGGGACACTGGCTGGTTGCTCATGGACTTCCACCAGATCTTTACTCCTCCCATTCTATTCCATCACCCAGTTTTGGTTGGCAAGGAAGGGTCTGGTATGGAAAAAGAGTCCTGGGCTAGTCCTCTGTTGCCATGCTCATGGCACAGGCAGACCCCTCTCTGTCCTGACAGCAGTGGGCAAACATCCAGAGTCAAGAACCATGTCACTGGGGAACAATGAGATTGTGCCTGCTGGGGCAATGGCTTGCTTTTAACCCCCGCCTCCTTGCTCTAGAAAATGTTTGGTTTGTGAGTTTTTCTTCTTCCTCTGTTGCCACTAGCTGACCTGTATGTACATCAAGCTACGTGTTTTGGCCATTCAGGATTCCTGTTTACCTCTGCGGAAGTCCTCCGTGCTCACTTAGCATTCCTGGTTTGTGTTTGGGCTTAGGATTAATGATGAAAATAATCCATGTACTGCAAAATTCCTTATTTTTTCTAAATACAAGCTGGCAGCACCTGACCAAGGGTTTTAAACTGTAGAGTGAGACATGGGGAGATGAACTAAAAAATTATAATAGCCCTTTAAAAATTAGAGGAGTAAAGTACAGTTCTAAACACATCGGTAGACCACAAGGGCTACAATAAAGAATCCTTGCTTCATAAAATCACAGAATTGTTGAGGATAATCAAGTCCAGCCTATGTCCCAACACCACCACAACAGCCAGACCAGGGCACTAAGTGCCACATCCAGCCTCTCCTTACACACCTCCAGGGACGGTGACTCCACCACTTCCCCGGGCAGTGCATTCCAGTGCCTGAGCACCCTCTCCATGAGGAAGAGCTTCCTGAGATCCAACCTAAACCTTCCCTGACACAGTTTCGGGCCGTGCCCTCTCGTCCTGTCACTGATTGCCTGGGAGAAGAGCCCGACCCCCACCTGACTACACCCTTCCTTCAAGTAGTTGTAGAGAGTGATAAGGTCCCTCCTGAGTCTCCTCTTCTCCAGGCTAAACAAATCATTATATTAGAAAGGCTAATTCCATCCTAAACACGAGGGTGTGTCAGTGGGGTATTCTCTAGGACTGGAAAGCTTCAGTAACTATTTCTTCTCCACCACAGCCTGTTATGAAGTTGATGGCAAAGTTCAGCCTTTCTCAACAGACCTGCAGCTTTGATTTGCCATGAGACATATCTGAATCTTCAGTTACCTAATTTGTTTCCTATTATCCACACATAAAAAAACTGCATAACGGATGAATTGACTGGAAAACACTATAATGCAAGAAAACATTTTGCCTAGTAATAAGCTCTAGAGAGTCCTCTTGATAGATTCATTCCATTCAGGTTTAGCCTACATCAGACTTGCTGGGGATAAAGTGAGGATGATTCAGGAATGAAACCATGAGATACACTGTTCAACTTCTACCCCTTCTGCAGTCTTCTGAAGAGTTGGAAAGTAGGAACAAGCAGCAGAGAAGAAGCCCAGCAGGATGCGAAACACCAGGTGAGGCTCTCTGTCTATGATGCTTAACATTAACAGCTTATTGGAAAGAAAGAAGAATTTGAACAACATCCTATTTCTGTCATGCTCTGCCAAGGTACTATTTTGGATAGGGATGTTGGAGCATTTCTTTTTACTCCACCAACTCTCTCTTTCTTTCAAGAAATGTTTCTACCATATGGTAGAAGCAGTCACAAAACCACTGAAAAAGTCATCTGCATATGCAGTCAACTGCTGTTTTCAGAAATGATGGCATACCCAGCCATATAGGAAAAAGGCAGGAAAAGTAGGGTTTCACATCCACGTCCAAAGGACACTCTGGCATTCCAGCCTCTTCAAAAGAATAGCTAAAACTAGGTTAAAATCTTCAGTTATGCATTTCATTGACTATATGGACTACAAGGTTAAAAACCACATTATTTCCTGTATTTCTCCCTACCCATCTAAATACCAAAGGTCTGATTTTTGCAATTATTGTGTCCACATACAGACAGAACCCTCCAGTGACATGTGAAAAACAAACTACTTATCTAAGGAACTGCACATAAACAATAAGAAAAAATTATCCAAAGGGCAGCAAGCCATGCTGCTCTGCACTGCTGGAGTACTACTGTCACTGTAAATCCTTTTCCCCTCTTTTTTCCTCTTAATGACTGTCACTATGTCTTTCCCTTGATGACTGCAAAGGCAGGCAGGCATGTGTCTCCTGCCTTCCAACACCTTTTCAATGGTTCAGGTTTCCTATGCAGCATCTCTTTGAAGTTCACTGCATCACTCCTGCTTCCTTCAGCACTTGCCTCCTATTTTCAGAGGAAAAGAAGCTTGGCTACAGCGCACTGTAGCACACAAATTTTATATAACTAACATTATTTTACACACAATAACTAACCATAGACATATCCAAAAAAAATTGAGACAATAAAGCCAAAGGAGCCAAGCTTTCAGGAACGCAGGAGTTTACAAAATATACTCTCATTTAAGTACATACAATTTAAACTCCTTCATACAAATAAACAAATTTCAAAATGATACAGTGCAGTGTAATTCAAGCCTAATGTTGCAGACACTAAAAGCTGATGCCTCATGTGGTTATTTCACTACCCTGTGCATAGAAAACAACTGAGAAAAATAACAACTGAGAAAAATATGCTCGAAATTTGCACTTTTTCCTCCTCACAATGGCAAAATGTTATACTGACGATCTCTTATCATTTCAGAAAAAAAGGAAGTGCCAAAAATGTATACTAAGAGGAAACTAATCAGAGCTTATACCTATGTAGAAAACAGATTTCTTAATCAAAGGTAATTCTGAAAGACAGCTTGTCTGATCATTACTCAGATATCAGATTATATTGCAGCTGAGATTAATATTTTTAGTATCTGAATGGAAACGAATGTCTATTAAAACTGTGTGATGGACTAAGGCTTTATAAATAACCATGTCCTCTCTTTGCCAGTTGCAGCGATGACTACGGATTCAGCATGATAAGTTATTCCATCACAAGTCACACGCTCGTGGGAGCACTGCAAAGTGAAGATCAAGGTTAAATAGTTCGCAGGGATTTCTAAGCGGGAAGATGGCTGTGTGACCTTGCAGCTCTGACAGGCTCTAATTGAGGAAAATCTAGCCTATAAGTAATCAGGTGTTACTGATTCTGCACTGGAAAAATTTTTTAATTAGACACAAAAGCATTTCACATGGAAGAGGCCATTTAGAAAAGTCAGCAGTTCGTATTAAAAGGTGCGGTTTTCAAAGCACTCACATCAAATTTTACAGAACGCTTTACCCCAAAATTCCTTGCTTGTGCTTATCTGATATGGAAATCTTCCCTGCACTGAAACACTAACGCAGGCAGCTCTTTAAAAGACTCAACACAAGGATTTTCATTAGAAGGTGTGCAGCTGCCTTGCAGTATTGCTCAAAAAAGAAAAAAGCACCGTTCTCGCAAATAGCTTCCCGATGTGCTGATG
Organism: Apaloderma vittatum; assembly: GCF_000703405.1. Lineage (NCBI taxonomy): Eukaryota > Metazoa > Chordata > Aves > Trogoniformes > Trogonidae > Apaloderma > Apaloderma vittatum. Next base: position 91,805 of record NW_009726686.1, read on the forward strand.
AATATTCCAGCTAACGGTACTGTCCCAAACTTCGCCTAGCATTTCTTCCCTCTAACAGTTATGCTGAACGTGTCTTTTCATAACCCAGCCCGAAAGTGACTTCTGCCGAGCAGAGGAAGGGAGCTGGAGCCTAACGGGGTGTCGGTTCCCCTTGGCGCGAGGCGGGGGCCAGAGCAGCCGAGCCTTACGGAGAGCTCAAGGGAAGAGGCCAAGACACTTCATACTGAGATTCTTCCCAGCTTTAATTCTATATTCATCTGCAGCTTCCCATGAGTCAAAGTAAAGTCAGGACTGCCCCTCATGGCTGCAAACCTGGGAGCAGGGGTTGTGTTCTGCCCAAGCTTTTTTCTCAAGGAAAATTCTGTCTGCCCTTCCCACCTCCCATCTCCTACCTGATCCAAACAGCTGCTTTCAGCAGCCTGTGCACTCCTGCCCAGAAAGGTACCTCTTTAGAGGTTTAATACCTTAGCAAAAACTGAGGTATGCCTTCAAAAGTTTTAACGAGCAAAAATAAATTCTTCCAGGCTCTTTATTTCAGACCTAGCTTGAACAGCTTTGGAAGCAGTTTTCACGCTGGAAGCTGTTACCGATGGAAATCTTGGGGCAGCCGAAACTACAGGAAGTTCTGCGACAGCTTCCAGTGGTGTTTCCATTAGTTTTATTACCTCTACCTCCACTTAACACAACACCCTTAAAAATTATTTAAAACACTAAAATGCCTCTAATTTTCTTTCTGTGTCTGAGGATGGGGCCATCCATGCAGCTCTTTCCATGAGTGCAACACATAAGCACTGGTGTTTCAGGAGGGCGGGGAGCATTGGGTCAACCTTCGCCCTCAGTGGAAGTGAAGGAGGAACTTACTTCAGAGAACTTTCATCTTGAGGCCTTTCTGTTTTCTTTTCAAGGAAATGTTTTGTTTCAGGCATCCTGGCATACTGCTAATTTCAAAAAAACCCAAACAACTGGTTTGGCTTTTGCTTTTTAAATTATTTTTTTTAATTTAAAAATGGATCTAAATAGAGGATATATAAGCCTGAAATAGCACATGCCATAATGGGGCAAAGAAACATACACTGTCTCCAGGCAAAGAAAATACTTCTGCATGTCCTCAACCCATTTTCTCTCTCTTTGATTTTTTTTCTCTTTTTACAAGTGCACAATATCAACCAAATCCAATTTCTTTAAGCAAAATGACACTTTGGACATCACCCTGTAATTTGACAACCATTAGTTTGCCTTCTAATCAACACCACCACATTTCTAACTACACATAACACAATGGAGCTGGTGACGACTCATGTTTACATTTCCTAAGCCTGATTCACTCTGCTTTTGCTCTGTTAGAAATGAGAGCTCCTAAGGACCTAAAAAAAAAAAAGTCATTATTTGTCTCTAAATGGTTATCACAGGAAAACAAGTCTCAGATCACTTCAACCTTAATAACTACTGCCAGAGTTGTTTCCACGTATTAGCAGTTGTCAACAGATTGGTTTTACTTAACTGGCAACCTCATTCAGCTTCACTGAACAGCATCTCCCTGGAAAAAAAACCCAAACAAAAACACCACAAGAGTTTGCAAACCTTCATGTGAAGAAAATTAACACGATGGTTGCAGTAACATGCATTTAAAAAATTAAATGCAGTCTGCTCTCAGAATAGTTTCTTTCTCAGATATTATTTATTTCTCAGATATAGTTTCTTTACTATGAGTAGCTGTGGATGCCCCATCTCTGGGAGTGTCCAAGGCTGGGTTGGACAGGGCTTTGAGCAACCTGGTCTAGTGGGACGTGTCCCTGCCCATGGCAAGGGGGTTGGAACTACATGGTCTTTAAGGTTCCTTCCAATCCAAACCATTCTATGATTCTACATATCTTTGGTCTACTTTTTTAGTTATCCTGTTGACTAGTCACGTACATGAATTGCCAAGAACAATACAACCAACATCCTGAGACAGCATAACTTTGCATACAATACATAAATAAAATTAAAGTATTGAAAAGTAACTAGAATGTAGGGTTTTTTCCAAGTACAGCTTCAACTATTTTTCTAAGCAGATCAAGAGCAATTCGACACAGCAGATCTTAATAAGACACTGAGGAAAACAGCTTTTCAGAAAGAGAAAGAAATGAAATTATCCCAAACATCTCCCCCACCTGCTGGGCTATTTATTTCATAACTAGAGTTGCGAAATGGATTAGGTTGTCAGAACACCAAGCTACTACACTTGTGATTTCTCTTGTGGTGACAGAAAGCTACTGGAAAACATATGCTGATTTCTGTTTTTTCCTAAATAATTCCAAAATTGAACTTTAATTCAAATTACAGGAGGAGAAAGATGAAACAAGCTATGGGAGAGGTATCCCTGCCCTTTACACATACTGTATCCTAGGATGCCTTGCCAGCAGAAATCTGCCCAGACCTTGCACAGCAATATGAATGCTCGACACCAGGCTGGAGACCGAACCTCTGATCAGGTACTGGGGAGCCTCTCTCCCTCTCCATGCCTGACAGTCAGAGAGTAGACAGAGGTACCCACCACAGCACGGCTCTGCACAAGTAGTTTGAGCAATTTCTGGTTTCCCCTTATATTCCTTTTGGGGTAGCGGAGTTTGATAGTTGGATCACCAAATGCTTGCTAGCAACACAGGCTATCACTTCTATTAAAGAGGAAATTGGCTACAGGGAGCCGGAGACAACTGTCCTGCTGCATGCAGCATCTGGGTCTGGGTTCAGAAGCTTGCTGAGAAGCAGAAAGGCCTTACTTCCCTCTTCATGCTTCACATATAGCATTTCTTTAGAGAAACGGTGTCCACAGATGAATATCGGTTGCCAAAACCTTGATAAATTCAAACAATTACCAGAGAAATCTGTATACAAAGAAGGAAAGTGAACTATGCTCCCTGAAAAAAAAGAAAAAAAACCAATCAAACAATATATATGAAAACAAGACAAAGGAAGCCATTATTGAAATGAGACTTGTCAGTACCCAAAACGTTTGATTTTCTCTTTTCCATTAGGATATAGGAGTGCAACTGAATACCAGTTGCTTTAAAAACAAAAACATTCTGTATTTATTCTGTCATTTTTGGAGAGAGAAAAAGAAAAAAATAAAAAAAACCCCAGCCTCTCCTTGAACCCTTCCCCACACTAAGCGGCACACATGAATCTAAAGCAAAGATAATTGCTGGTCTGAAAATATCTGAATTCGGAAAAAAAAAAAGTACTGCACAACTCCTAAAGTCATGGGGTTGTCCTACTGCACAGCATCGAGGCACCAGCACCACAAACTGACGACCAGCACCCCGTTACGCCCGCTGCCTCGGAATCGCTGGGCAGGACTTGCTGTTGCGGGCACAGAGCAGCAGAGGTGGGTCAGCCTGAAAGGCCACATTCCAGCTCCAGGAGCGTGTAGGAGTTACCTTCAAACGAACAATACCGAAGGATTCAACTGGAGTATTTTTTATCATGTTCCTTAACCCTCCCTCTTCCAAGGACTTCGCGCTTTGCAGCCGGCGGTGCCTCCCCGCCCTGCCCCGCGTCCCCAACCGCGCGGGCAGCGGCGTCCTGCTCCCATGCGGCGCTGCAGACTCTCCCGCCATCCTGACAACACTCGTGACATCACACGCTTATTGTTTGCCATTATCCCGCTACTGAAACCTGATTTGAGAAAAATGTCTTTTTCACCTCTTGGTTCCTTCCAGCATAAATCATTAACAAGTACTTGTTTATTTTCTGACTTCATTCAAGCTTACTTTTTTAAGTAACTCCCTTTTTTTTTTCTAAATTACACTTTGAAGTAACTCTGAATCTAAGAGCTGCCATTTAGCACCTCTGTGAACAGCAGAAAATAATTCTATTGCCATTTCTCTTTGCTGAAGCTTTTTATTTCAGGTTTGTAGTTAGGATTTTCAAGAGAACGCCACTCCACTCAACAGACACACGAACAGGTTTTACAGGCAGTTTTGTTACAAATAATGTACCTAACATATCACTTCAAAATGCTGCTGGTATGCCAAAAATGCAGTACTCCTGGAACTCTGAAACTATTTCATAATGCGTTCATGAAAGAAACTGGATCACGAAAAACGTTATTGCTATTACCTGTGAAAGTAATTACTGAGAAGCCTAACGACAGCATTAAAGCAGCATCACATGCTAACGGAAAACCTTTCAAATACATTGGCTGCTAGTAACAAGGCAGCCTGTGCCAGCATGTACCACATATTAACCACAATGATTTCCTTCTCTTGACAGAAATCTCTCCACAGAAATTTGCTCTGTACTAATAACTAAAACTGATTTTTAATGGTACAGACAAGACATAAACAAGATGAGTTTATCCTCTCAGAAAAAAAGCATTTCAAAGCCAATCCAGTGGTTTCAAGATGCATTAGAAAAGAGCTAATTCTGCAAACACAATTCCTTTTACTCTTCTGAGTTTTCAGAGGAATGCTTTGCTGACGTTTCTACCTCGCACGCTTGTTTTTCAACTCACTTCAAAAATGGATAATCAATCACAGAAATCGCTGTGTTCAGAATCTGTGATCTTGCGATGCTCAACAGACTGGCGGGTTTGCATGCTCCAGATTAAAATATTTGCATATTAATTTGCAAGGTCTACAAAACTTTGAAATCTTCTGACTGACCCATATTGCACAAGTATAGCAATTCTCTTTACACTGATTGCATCATGTATTACTCAGGCTCTGTAACTCGCCCTCAAAATGGCAAATTTCATTAATTGTTCAGAATTTTTTTTAACCTTCACACTTGTAGACTGAATAAAACGAGCACAGTTTTCTCAGAGTATAAACTGGTTGCCAACACTAAATATGATGTTTTGGTACATTCACATGAGCATCAAAGGTTTTCACATTGGAAGGGTATGTTTATTAACTTGCTTTGTTAAAATATTTTGGCACATATCTGGCAGAAACTGCAAATGAAATGTGTAATATTGATGTAATGACGTTTTCTGTGAAATACAAAATAACCTGGTACACTCTTCTCTCCATCATACGAAAAGAAAACCAACTACAATTTCTCTACCCAAATCATAACGCTCTCTGATGTGTCTGAAATCTTCTTCCTTTTTAGCTAAAAACCAAACCAACCAACCAAAAAAAAAACAACAAACCAAACATAACCTAGAAACTAAACTAAGAAATCCAATTTACATTGCCAGCTTTATAATGTATGGATGTGTTACCAATTTCTCTTTTTGAAACTGCAGAATGAGAAGAAGAAGGTATCCTCCAAGGCAGGAAACTGAACTGCCAGAGCTTGTCTGGTGTTGATGGTTTTGATTGTTTTCAGCTCTGCAGAGCTTTTCATTTTGTCTTCTTTGATTTAACCTTTGAAAGCTGCTGTAGGAGGTATTACCTGTTTGATGGAGATTTTCTTCTCCAGATTGTAGTAAAAAAAAAACAAAATAAATCTCATGTAAATAGCCTCAGAAGACGTGATTTACAAAACAAACCTGCCAGCCTCAAATTAAAGCACATTATGTGTATTCTGAAATAGAATTAAAATGAATAGCATCATTAACTGCATCTGCTAAGAAGATAATCAGCTTCTGTACAGAATGAGTTTCTGCTAAGGAAGACTCCTCCTTGCCTACATCTTGTCCACAGAGTTTGTGTGATAGAAACACACACTGACTGTGGTCTCATTTCAGACAAGTAAGAGAGAAATGTACTAAAATGGGTTCACCACAAGAAAAGGATTACACGACCTTAGATATAATTTATACGCTCGATGAAGAGTGATTAAAAGAGGAATGAAGGTATTCAACAAATGACTCATATATATATATGAGAAAAATCTCACCACTTCAAAACCCAATAATAAACAACTTACTCTCATTATATTATATTGCTGGGACTGCCAAGCAAGTCCATAGATATTAATAAAATTATGTAATTGTTTAGACTACAATGCAACACAGCAATAGCTAAAATACTTTGCAGATAGGATCCAAGACTACTAAGCCTGCTCTTGATTCTGAGTTTGCTCTTAGACACTGACCATGTGCCTAAAAGCAAACAGAACAGGCTTTTTATTTAACTTATTCTTAAAAACTGATACTATAAAGCCCAAGTAAAGCAATAGGAATACAAATCTACTCCCAAGGTGCTGGGCAGGGAGGAAGAGAAGAGCTTGTCTCTATCTTTTTCAGTTACTCAGGAATCACATGATTTTTTTTGTTTTCAGAGTTGTATGGAACAATTTCAGCGTTGGAGAAACATGGAAGCATCTTTGCCTAAACAACAACAAAACTGCAACAGGCTGTGTACTGCACCTACCACCCTATGTCTGTAAAAAAAAAGTAAAAAAAAAAAAGGTAAAACCAAATAAAGATAAGAGGATCTTTGACAGAAAAGGAAGAATTATCTTAAAACTAATACGTGAAATTTCAGTTGAAAAAATATGGTCAGACAGAAGGACAAAGTGCATTTCTTCCTAGACTACCGAGAACCAAACAAACTACTGAACACCTGCTTCAGAGGCAGCAGAATAGTACCTGTGTGTCCCATCTGATGAATGACCCATGCAAACTTCTCCCTGATGCTACTTAGCAATAGCTTATTCAATCTATTTGAATTAAGAAAGCTTGTCAGCACTCAAGAGGTTAAATCCATCCTCTCATCTTCCTCCTCTCCTCAGCTTCCCACACGAGTGAACCTACTTCATAAATGAAAGCTGTCCTCCTACGCAAGCTTTATATTAATAAAACCACTCTTTGAGGGTCGCATGCTCCATCTATCTCGGCACATTAAGCAGTGCCAGGGAATGTTCCCGGGAGAAGGAACCTGACCGTGCACACTCTCACAGCGGGAGGTGGTCCCCGACCGAGCCTGGCGCCAAACCAAGTCGTGCTCTCCCAAGCCCATGTCTGGCCCAGGCCCAGTGCAACCTCTGCCCACCCATCACTTGGGATGTGACCAAGCTGGTTTGGAGCGGAAGACATTCAATAGTGCTGGTTGGGGCTCCTCCATGCCAGCTGGCCCCACTGCCAGAGCGGCCACAGCGTTTTCATGCACCAACAAACCCCAACAGCAGCCCACCAGCACCATGCAGGGTGTGCCAGCCTCGGACCTACAACTGTTCTCCATTTTGGTGTCTTTAACAGCTGCTGGAGAGCAAACCAGCCCCAACAGGTCGTGGTCCCCACAATTCAGCTTCTCCCTTGACTATGGACACAAATCACTGCCAGCATTTCCAGCAGAGATGGAACTGTAACATCGGTGAGTGAGATCTGCTGTATTTCAGGGAAGAATATCTGTAATCGACTTGGTAGCATGAAAAACTCATTGAGCTTAACCCTGGGAAACGTGTTGCATTTCTGCTAGTTAGTATGCAAGTCTGGGTGATGAAAAAGTAAAATGTTATTTAAAAGGGACCTTAAGAACACAGAACAGAGGCTGTAACTGCGGCTGCCTTCTACAGCTGCACCAAGCAAAAGGACCCTGCATTTCAGCAAAGGAATTCAAAAATGCCTAGACTAACTCTTTGTGCTTTCCTGCACCCGAAAATACTTTGCTCTACATAGAAAACGTCAGACATGCCTTTCAATGTGCTACTGGCTTGATCATGTTATTTCAATAAAACATAAACATTAAAAGAGCAAGACAAGAGATCTGAGGGGGTTACTGTCCTCACCAGTCAATGCTCCCTGCCATGGAGCTCACAGGACTCAGACCTGCATCACTCCCAGGCCTCTGACCCACCTCCTGCAGTCAAAGGTGCCTACAAAAGCTGGAGAAGCTTCCAGCAAGTCTGATTTTAAAACTAACCTCTGTCATTGTTCTCCCTAGTACCTGAAGTGAGGGGCAGTGGGAAGTCACATACATAGGGACCTCAGACACAGCAGAGGAAGGTGCATAAGCCATGTTCTGCTTGTGTTTCCCTCCCTTTGGACCTGACGAGACAGTCAGGAAAAGACCAGGATTTCAACTGGCTAGTTCAAATATTTCTCACAGTCTAACTGTGCAGACTCGGGCCACAGGACAAGCACCAGCATATTATGGGCTATGACAGATGAGATGCAAAAGCTGAAGGTGTTACTGCCAAGTCTTACCATTGTTTCCTAAAAGCCTTTGTCTCCAGCCCTTCTGCTGGAGGTAGCGAAAACAAGGCAGCATGTGCCCCAGCCAAGGGCACCAGTACCGCAACCCGTCCCCTTGAATTTCCCCAGCACTCGGCTGCCAGCAGCCTTCCTCAGCTTCGCAGATCATCTGACACCAGCTTCCCTCCTCCCGGGCTGCAATGCTGGCAGAGCCTGAGCTAGCTGGCTTCCAGGAGAGCTTGGTGTCTCCTATGGAAACCCCTCTGTAATTAGAGTTGGTGACGAAGATACAGCTCTCAAGACAGAGAGGGCAATTAATTAGCAGAATCCACTTTACTGGGTTTAAGTATCACACCAAACATGTATTAACAGCTTTTCTTCAACACTGTGCGGTTTAAAATTAGCACTACATCATGTTTTTTGGATCAGAATGCTCAATCAATATAAGTAGAATACAGGAGTATTAAGTAAAAGCAAAGATAATTTGAAAAATATGATCTAAAATCAAACTCAGAGTGAAACGGAGTTTTCATCTTCCAGATGACCGGTACAACACGAAGTGACTTAACTCATCTGACAAGATGGATTATAGCTGCCCCCTTATCTCTTGGCCTGCTTCGCAACATGAAAGGAAAAGAAAAACAATGCATTAATTGATGGAGGAGAACGTTTTTCTTCCTAATGGTTTCCAGCCAGAATTTTTGAGCTCGAGCCATTTCCCAAATAATGACTAGCATTTGTGTACACATCACTTTCTTTCATGTGACAAGGAAATGTAATTTTTCTTTGAAAACATACTCATTAAGGAAGAAAACCCCTCCCCCCCAGAAGTCTTTGCACCCCATTCATAAGTGTGACACAGTATAATCACTTTAGAAGTCTGAAGGAAACACAGATCCTGTGAAAACTCCCACAGCAGAGCCTATTCTCCAATTCCCTGTATTTCCTGAGGCCTACCCAGTATTTTGAGGTTATTTTCAGTGTGACAACCATCAGAGATCTCAATCAGGTTGAGAGTTATTCTAGGAAATATTAAAAAAAAAATCAAAGAAACTAATGATTATCACAAATAATTGAAAGAAGCAGGCCTCATTAATACAGTCATAATATTACATAGGTTGATTATATGCTCAGAAGTCACTGGGAAGTATTTATTTTCTCTGAGAGAAGCTTTTCAGCTCAATTTCACAGAGCTCTTTCAAGAAAAGGAAACGCATGGAGGGGTAGCAAATGATTGTGCAGTACTTCTTACCAGCCCTAGTGCTCACAGAGACGCGAGTTGCAGGGATGACGGTGGATGAAATTCAGTATGGGGAGGTGAGCAGCAAGGCACCTGAAATTGCCCTGTCTGCTACTAAAATGCAGAACCTTAGAAGATAAACTCAATTGCAAAAGGGCTCAGGGAAAGTCTCTAGCCACTGCATGCCATGCCTCTTAGAAAGAGAAAACAAATACCCAGCAAAAATATAAAATTAAGACAGTGTGTCCTATAAGTTTGTGCCACACTGTCTGTGATGCATTGGGTTAAACTAATATATCTGCTTGAGCCTCATTTTTCTTGCCCTGCTGTAAGATAAGGATCACACCACAGAGGTCCGGCAGAGCGCACGACACCTATCCAAAACAGGAGCCTGAGCTGTTGTCAGAACAGAGACCGTTTAGCACAAGACCAGAAGAAAATATGATTTATTTATTTTCTGTTACAGCAGAACCCACTCAGTCTCCTTCTTTGGGCTGCACCCCAGGACAGGCTTAGTTAAACAAAATGCAACCACAACAGGCTCTCTGAGCCTAAAGCCAGAGTTCAATTTTACGAGGAAACAGATACATTCTGAATGTGCAGGCCTGTTCAATTAATTTAAACCCACTCTGAACACAGGGAGCTGAAAGATGCTCCATCACGGAAACACTCCCAGCAGTGCAGCCGTGACAAGCACTGCCTTCCTGACCGGGCAGGATGGGGTACTGAATCCTCATCACTTAAAGTAACGCCAAGCCTGGTGCTACACGTCAAGTCCTATCGTATTATTAATATATATTATACTGAGATGTGCACCAGCCATGGACGGCAAGGTCCACTTTCCTATTCTCTCTCTCTCACTGATGTACCAATGGAGAGCTCGTACTGCAGATTTCAGTCACCATCGATAATTATCACGTAAGGCTGGAGGCAGCCCATGAGAAGAAGGAACTAAGCAGCCACCAACTCTTCCACCATGTATGATCAAAAACTAGGGATACAAAAAAGTCCAGTCCTCTGTTGCAGCGGATCCCAAAAGACACTCTTAAGCTGGCAAGGCCTTGGAGAGTGCCCTCTTTTCCAGGTGGTGGCAAGGTATCTAAGAAAACCACTTATTCCTGTCAGTAACTCTCTGAAATACTTTAAAGTTCATTTTCAAGAGTAATAAATATATTTCATAACCATCCCAAGGGAGTATTTCCTCTTCACTGAAACTACTGTACTTGGCAAGGAGTCGGTGTGACATTTTTTCCCCAAAGGCTTTGGAGTGATAAATGATAGCTAAAATGAAATTTTCTGTTAGACTTAAACTCTCTGCAGAGCACACATAAGGAAGCAAGGTTTGGATTAAGAATTAAGAAGTCCAAAATTGAAAAATCCTGAAATGTAACTGTTTGAGTATTTGAAACAGAGTCAGGATTGATTCACAGAGAATAAACTATTTTAAAGCAAACTCTCAGGCAACTCTTTGTCTGAAAGAATTGGGGGATCAGAGACATTTTCTTACTGCCTTTTACACAACACACCTCCCTCTTAAGATGCATCACAAACTAAACAAAGATAATCCTATTAAAACACTAAGATATTTCATTGATACTGAGATGCATTCAGACATTGAAAGTGTGAAGTATCTTTCAGTGTACCCTAAAAACATGCTTGTGCTGTAATGAGCAGTTTCAATGTAGAAATCGGTTTGTGTTGTTTTTAATGGAAACAGATAGAACCTCACAATTTACCAGGCTGGCTAGGTGTTGAACAAAATGTTCCAGAACTTTCCAGCTAACTCTTCCTGACAGCTTGGTGTGGAATTTAACTATATTCAAACACTGCACTGACCCATAACAACCTTATTTACATCTCCCAAGACCCTGTGAAAAAAGCCTGACCTACATGTGCTCTGAGCCGCATTACAGTCACTCGGACTAAACTTAGCTCTGGATCTGTAATCTCACATTTTCTTAGAGAGCGACGCCCTGGCTGCAGACTGGGGACACCGGTCGGTCATCCCAAAAGGATGCAGCAGCTTACGGCGGTAGTCAGTGTGAGAGAATTTGGGAGATTTACCTCCAAGTCTGAAGCTGAGGATCAGGACTACAGAGCAGTACTGGAACTAATCTTTTCGATGTTCTCTAAGCAAAATACAGGATATACAATGAAACAAAATAAACTTTTACAAACATTTTAGCAAAGGTTTCAAATAATATACAATAATGCGAAAGCCTACACAACAAATTTCTGAGAGGTAAAATCTTCAGCTTTGACTACTGTAGTCACCAATATTCTGAGCTTCAAATGGAGAACAAACAATCGGCAAAAGAAAATTACTTTTTAAAAAAGCACCACATCAGCTGAACAGAACACTACGTCATTACACACAGAGCAACAAATACTAACATATCTCTTCTGTTCCTGCTTGAGTAATATCAAAATAAAAAATCAGTGCCCCCAATATCCATTTGGATTCGTTTCATGGGTGTCCCTTCCATTCCCACTTCTAGCAAAACTCAGCAACCATTGAAGTAACTGCAGTCACATATTCTCTGTTTTCTAACCTGTAAACATCTGCTACACTGAAAGACATTTTCACAGGTGACTGAAAGACACAAGGGAGTGGTTAATCAGATGCAGAGCATTTCACCATTTGGTCACTGGTTCCAATCCAGACCCAAATTGATAGTGCATGTTTTAAAGAAAGAAAAAAAAGAAAAAAGAAAACCCACCAAAAAAGCCCAAAGTTTCCAGCAGCTGTTCGCTAATATTTATTACACTCCCTAGTAACAACCAACTATTTGTACAATTTCCCTGTACAAAATACAGCATCAAAATAAAACCTCAGCTGAAATTACTAACATTTCAGTCCAGACAAGATTATTCACGTGCTTGAAGTCTCCTGTCTTGGAGAATGAAGACCAAGACATGTGATTCCTCCTCAAGTGGCCACGCTTTTATACTAAGCTACTGAACTCCAGCAACACTCAGACTGTGGCTCTGGGCTGCATCAGTTACAATCTGTATTTTCACATGATATACATCATGAGGGTCTAATGCAACAACCAACAACAGACCACATTCATCTGCAGTCAGACTTACGTGTCGAGTCCTACAGGCTCTGTTCAGTCCTCATAAAACTTAATGCCAAATGTAAAGCTGCTACTGACCTGGCTCTACGGAGGCTCCGCTCGGCTGCCGGCTGACCCAGTCCCTGGCTCTCCTCCCCGTGCCTGCCTTCACCAGTACACCAGTGATAATGGTTCCCAGCAATTCCAGCCAGAGCCCAACTATGAATGAACATTCCTAAGCACTGGGTCATCTTATACAGAGCACACAATGGGAAATACCCTTTAGTCACCATTCGGTATTGCTGAGAGCGGTGAAGAGCACCTGAACACACCCAGGTAAGGAGGAGCAGAGCCTGTACATCTCTCAGTGCTGGGCTTCTGAAAAAAGGCAGGAGAAGTCCGATTCCAGGGCAGGGCTCCCACGACCCTCAGAAGCAGACGGAGGTACCATGCACAGAAAGCACCCGGTACTTGATGTTGAATTACTGAAGTACACATGCAAATCAAGGAACTTCAGAAATTGTGCCTGAGCACAGGTATCCCACGGAACCACCGTGCACCCTCTCTGGGGACACGACTGGAGGCAGCATTCACAGGCACAAGCCCAGCACCACTTGGCAGCTGGGTTTTTGTCTGCTTGTTTGTTTGTTTGTTTTTCCAGGAGCTCAGAATGACTACCTCAGCAGTCCCTCTTTGCAGGCAGTCTTATAACAGGGCTTAGAAGCGTGAACTGCCCATTTAGGTCAATTTTTTTTTTTCGCTTGGGTTTTCAAGGTAACATTTACATGCCCTACATATGAATTCCTTAGTATACTTTAAGCACAATTAGTGATCAAGCAAAGCTACAGTCATGTATTTCTGCCAAGCAGCCATTAATTACTGGGAGCAGCAGCATTAGCAGTTGGGAGTTTATTCCAGGCAATAAAGCTAAAACTTTTCTCTTGATCCATAAACAACCCCACTAGAGATTGTATAAGAGAAAAAGAAAAAAAAGAAAGAAATTAATATTACATGAAAAATGACAATGACACAAAAAAGGAGATGTGACATAAAAAGCAAAGATCTTAACCAGGAGATAAACTTACTGAATATGAGAGGGAAGAAAGCAAGAAATAGGGAAGCAGAAAGATTATCTAGAATTCTTTAAACAGGACCAGAGGCATTTTGAATATCTACATTTTAACAAAGTTAGAAATAATTGGATGAAATTCTATGACCTGTGTGATACAAGAGAGCAGACTAGAGGATCTAAGGTTGCTTTTCAGCTTTTAAATCCCAAAACCTATGAACAGAAAAGCAAAGAAGCTGGAGTGGTAGCAACAGAGACAGAGCTATACAAAATTTGTTATTTCAGGCAGAGAAAACATACTGCCAAAAATAGTAAGAAAACATGCCTGACATATGCATATATACATGCTCTGTTCTCCACTACCCACATCAGTACTTATGTATTTAACATATAACTTGGCAGGAAAAAAGTCAACACAAGAGGATACACTGGGTCCCAATGGAATGGTTGCACAGATGCTGACAAACTTAAACCACGTGAAGCAAGAAAATCCTCACCCATGATGGGGTCTTCAGCCCTGCCAGATAGCAAACAGTGAAGGCATAGCCCACCAGATCCTGGGACTTATGGAGGAGGTAACTTCCTCAGCAGCCTCAGCTTCGCTCCACCGTGCACTGGGCAAGAGCCGGGCACTGCCAGGGGAAGGACTGGCCCAAGTCCAAGTTCTTCCAGCTACTCACAGCTGCTGGATGCTCCCTTGGGAGCCAGGGACAGCTGGCAGAGGTTGGGCAGCCAGTATTTCTCAATAAACAAAGAAGAATGGAAGGAGGAAGACACAGACCAAGATTTCTAACAAAATCACGGCCAGCAATGAGCTTTGTTGTATTACGACAACCAGAGAGGAGCACTGGATGCTCTTCCTGAGAGTTTGGATGTGAAAACTGCTGCACAAGTATGAACTGTCACTGCTGGGTACCTTCAGCTCAGTATTTTTCCAATGAATTATGAGCAAATTTATCTCTGAAGTTTAAAAGAGAGAGTGCATGTAAAGCAACAGTCACAAAGCTATTTTGCTGTTGGCTTTAGTGACAACCACAGCGGACATGCTTGTGTAATAAACAGGCTTTTTGGAGAGAGTCCTTGAACCCCCTAAGAGATGCTACCGTAGGGCTAAGATTGAAGATGACCCAACAGTGCGCAGAACTGTACACACCGTGATGTGCCCACGTAAATCGCCATGGTACAAAAACAGTGATATGAAAACCTAACTGCTTTCATCAAAGAGCTCTGATATTCTCCCTGAATAACCCACCACACCAAGACACCTCTAGCCCAAGCTCTTCCTCCCTGAGGCTCCTGCTGATCTCCCGCACCACTACCACAGTACAAGTCTCCAGCTGCAGGGTTTGCCATAGCCTGTCTGACATAAAGTGGCAAATCACCCAAAAGACACAATAGAAGCATCACAGCATTTTATTTTTTTTTAAAGATTATTATTGTGTAGTTCACAGTATAGCAATTAAAAGCAAGAAGCACAGAAGCCACTGCCTCTGCTGTGCCTACAAAGACCAAAATATGCAAAAGCCTGAGACTCATGAAGGTACAGTCATAGGAGAAAAGAAAACGGAACAGAACCAGGAACCAAACTCCCACATACTTCCATTTTTCAGTTATTCTTGCCAATAATAGCTCAATTGTTACCTTACAGAAAAAGCAGGGACAGTTAATTATCAAAGTAAAACTTAATGCTTTTAATACTAGGGAATAAAAAAAAAACAACACAACTTCCCTTTATTTCATAGCCTTTGGCACTAGGACTGCACCTAGAAACAGAGCTCTCAAATCAAACCTTTGTTCTCATCGAAGATTTTAAAGCTATCAATCTCCTTTTTCCTTCCTCCTAGGTCACCCACCACCACTACAACACACCAGCTCCCAAGAAAAGCAAGTAGTTATTTCTGAATCACTGATGTAACTTTTCTTACAGTAAGAGGGGGTCATTAAAATCCAGAAAGAAGCCTTGACTCTCCCATGCCTGTAATGAAATGAAAGTGCCATTCATGGACAACCAGTCTTCTATCTTGGTCTCCGTTCCTGCTAGAAGGCAGAAGTCTACTGACTCGAGCACTCCCTAAGAGAACTCATAATTCATCTTGCACTCAGGTTATTTGAGTACTTCAGATGGTGGAATAAAGATGTGGCAACCGTAACTTCAGCTTCATGTTTGGAGTGTGGCAGCTGCAAGACGCTCAGTACAGTGAGCTGGTACAGCCCTGTTCGTCTGTAATACTGACAGTAAGACCCAGATCACATCAGACTTCACACAACTCTGGAATAAAAAGACAAAATATCAAAAGTTTTTTCCCCTTTGGTTCTAGATTTGAAACCATTAAGCCACAAAACCCGTAGAGCTGGGAAACTAACATAATTATACACTTGCGAATTCAAGAATGTAGTTGGGGTTCTGAGGCTGAGCTGTATTTAAGTTCTGCCCACACGTCACTAGTTCTGGTGTGATATGTCATACTGAATTTAAAAAAAAATACTAAAAAAAAAGGCAACAGATTTCTACTTTCTTTCTACTGAAAAAGAAAGAAATCTTTCCCATGTTCTCTAGCTCCTCAATCTATGGAAATGCACAAACAAACAGTAAAATAATTATAACTGTGGTAGTCTTAAAATGATTCATTTATTTACGATGAATAAAACATGATGGAGAGCTGTCATAAAGGAAGACAGAGATCTAATCTCTTAAGACACACAAGTGCATTTCCTGTTCATGTCACTAAGAATAAACAGCTCTGTGCAAAACCCAATGAATTTACTGGGGCTTAAGTGCCTCTGTCATATAGGAAAACAATTAGTTATGATTACATGTTTCACATACGAAATGAAGGAAAGAGGAAGAAGAATGAGTAATGGCAGAAAACATGAGAAACACACAAAATTAAATTAAAATTCAAAATTATATTCCATTTTTTGCTAAATTTTCATGGATAAGAATATTCCTCACCCCACAGGAAAACTGGATAGAGCAGGGTCTTCCTGTTGAAACAAACTGATTCAGAAAGAAATCTCTTTTAATCTGCTTTCAGCAAACAGGAAATTTAATGCACATGAAGAGTGTCTTGTATTTAGCCTCTTATTTGTTTTCCTAGTGGTTCAGCTTGAAAAGAAACAATTGTACACAAAACTACAGAATGGGCAACAACTGATTTTCTGCAGGACACATATTACTGATTCCATGCAATTGCACAACAGCTAATTATCACATTTCAGAAATACCTGCAGATGCTTAGCCTGCAAAGTACCCGAATAGTCTTTCCACATCGTACAGCTTTGCTAGGCCTGAGCTGATACCCGGCGATCGGCTCTGGGCACTGAATCTTAACTCAGCACCTGGGAAGACAATCTGAAGTTCCTCAACAAGGAACAGCAGAGGTCTAGAAAGCTTCATTTGTGTCCTGACTAGCGTCCAAGCAAAGTCCTTATAAATCACCTAAAAGGCATCTGATTCCAGCCAAGAGAAAGGAGCAGACTGGACAACCTCTCTAGGTGAATCCAAACCCTATTTCCTAAGAGGATTAACAGCAAAGTCCCATTCGGCAATCCCAAGTGAAGTGGTTTTGACCTAAGGACCTTAAACCTCAGCAAAACCCACTTTTTCTAGTACTACTATAAATTCAATGCCCGTTGTACTATACCTGCCTAAGGATTTCTGCAACACAGCTGTACACCACACAGCTGCTAAAGCCCAACCTTTCAACATAAGGAATTACTACACTGCGTATGAGAGCAAGCACAGAAATGCAAAGACAAATAGTGATGGCTCCAGTAACTTTTTAGATTCATGGACAGAGGGAGATGATTGCCGACACAGGAACATCTTTAAACAAGCATTTCCATCTACGGAAGCAGAACAAGGAATTATTTAAATATTTTCTGGGGAAAGAAAGAACTGCTTTTTAAACTCATAGTTAGTGAAGTCCCGCTTTTTCTGTAAAGGTTTGCTCCCAGCCACAGGAAACCCAGTCTCACAGTCTTAACTATGTGCTGATGTTCAGAAAAGCAGCTATGGAAAAACCATCCTTTCTTAATAGACGTTCTCTGCATGTGGCATCCATATTAGCTTTGGTTGCTTTAGGGATTAAAATTACTTTTCTACTCATGTGCAACTCTTTGCAATGCAAAATCCAACACAAACTGAAAGCACGGATCAGACTGTATCTGGCTCATACATCATTAGACCTCTTGGTTGAACTCCAGCTGCAGAGCTGCTATTCCTGGTTGGAATGTGAGCGCCATGAAAAATATTCAGTTTATAGGGTTGGCACTTTGGTGTCTGGAGACAGGGAAAACTGTTTAGAGGTAACACATACTTCAGCTAGATGTCATTAAATGGCCTTGAATAAGGAGTGCCGTTTTCAAAGAACTAATGCTCCAGTTTTTCTCACATATTAAGCATTTCTTTAACCTACAAATAATAAAGTGTTCTGGGTGTTTTTATAGTCTTATGTTTTATTTCTAGAAAAGAGCAACAAAGAAAGCACACTAGCCAAAATGTTCTATTTTGACAATAAACCAATAACTGTTAAAATAAGAAACTGAATGCACATCTCTCTAGACACTGGTTTGCACTATACAGTTCGGCGAATCTAAAATAATCTGTTACATGAAAGAAATAGTTTATCAGATAATTAAACTTCTTACTTTGCACTAGTAAAAAGAGACTCAGAAAGAAATCAAATCCAGACTGATGTCTGCAGGGACATTTTCAAATAAATAGTTTCTGTAGAAAATTTATGTGCTTATTACAGTTACAAAGGCTTGTGATTTCCTTAAGGACTTGAAAAGTTAAATTATTTCCCCCCACTGGTTCTAGTTTCCATTATTTTTGACTGCTCCAAGAGAATAAACAGGTTACTTTGCTCAGTGCTCCAGCCAAGTGACACCATTAGACTGACTCAAATTAATAAATAACGAAAGATTTAACGAGGAAGAAAGAACACAGGAACTGGCTTTAATTGGGATCACTACGTGCTGCAGAACTGAAGGAAGGCTGTAATATAAGAAACGGCTTGGGAGAAAAGTACAAAGGAGTTGGGATCTGGCAAGCAAATGTGACCCACGTGGCGGGGCAGCCTCTCATCCATCTTCCTCAACGGAGCTCTCTTTGTTGTCCTGCTGGGGCGGTTTGTCCATGTCCAGCCTGCAGAGCCTACAAGACGAAACTGGTGCCCATCTAACCAAAAAACTTATGTTTGTAACATCCGAGGAGATGCAGGGAGCAGCCCTGAGAACAGGGATGCTCGTGGTTGTCAGGGTAACGTGATCACCCCAGACAACGCAGACGTCAGCAGGGATGTGCAGCGCACATTGGGTACCCAGGCACACGTGACTTCCTGCCTCTCTCTTGGAATGAAGCCACAGGGGGATGCAGGTAACTGTTGCTAAGGTGTGGCTCAGTGGTTACGAGTCCAGAAAAAGGAGTTAGTATGTTAGCAGTATGTTTGTGTGTTAGGAGTATGTTCGTATGTTAGGAGTATGTTCGGGGTCAAAAAAAACCAAGAATCTGGCTGGTGCTTAGAAAACAGTCTTACTGGGTTTATCGATGCAGCTTTCTGACATAAATTAAAAAAATAATGCACAGCAGAGAAAAAAAAAAAGTGGAGTTATAAGGAACAATCCTTTCATTAAATATAGTGGTTTCCAACAAACCTGGTTAGATCCAATGATATACAAAACATTACTAATATTTTCTTTAGTGTAACACATGTAGCTTTGCTTTCATCAGATCAAATGTCCATTGCATACATTCTCCTGAGAAGTCAATGCACAGTTTTCCAAGACGTTCAAAGTCTGCAGTCTGACCTCCGGATAAGTACACGGCCTTCGCCATCAAACCAACTGACTTCGAATCACTGCTCAGGAGCAAAGATACAAAAATTCAGACACACAGTAGAATAAATGTTCAATTTGGGGGGAATTTTTACTAATTAAAGTAGTTACACTTTGCAAAAGTCAGCGATCCCACAGTATTACCGATGTGTGTTTATAGATCACTCTTCTGTTGCAGGTTACTCACTTGGTGTTTTGGACAGATACTTCTCTGGAAAAAAAATCAGAAAGCTATCCAGATGAAAATAATTTCCATGGAATAGAAAACATTAAATATTGTGATTTTTGAGTATTAAAGTTGATGAGAACAGCCTCATTTTTTTTTAATCATACTCTATGTCACCAGTGCTGTTTTCTTTAAAGAATACCTTCCTAAAAAATGCATTTTAACCACTTCGTTTAAATCCCTCTAGAGGTTAGACCAGCTCTTTAGCACTATGCAGTGATTAAAAACATTCAGTCAACAAATGGGATACACATTAGTGGCTGTGCAGGAGAAAGAAATAATATGATTTAAAAAAAATCATTCAGGTAGAAGTTAATTTTTTCATTGTTCTGATATTAGAGGACAACGTATACTCTATACATTAGAGGACATTGTATACTATAATGGGAGTAGGAGGTTTAAAAAAAAAACAAATGGAGGAAAGCCTAAGGAAAAACAGGTGGAAAACATCACTCTTCACTTTCAGAGTAGCAAACTGTATGAGCAATGTAGGTTAAAATATATTCTTTTACTCCCCACCATGGCTGGGACCTATTTGCAGCCAATTTTGCAACTCGGCCTTTCCTCACCTGATGAAAGATCCTGCTTCTTCATTTCTGAAGCCCAAGGAAATTTGTCTTTCTCTCTTTCCTCCCTTGATATGTCATAAACTGCCTGGTTTGCATGTAGGGCTAATAGGTCATATATGAGAAATGAGAAGTCTTTCCACAATAATTTCACAGTCGATACTAAGACACCAGTGAATTTTCTCTATACTTGAAACTGAGTTGGCGTTGCTAGCATAAATATTTACTTCACATCCATAAACACATATATACCTGTCACACACACATTTCTGCGACCATTGTGTGGCTACGTAGCTCATATTACTTATCTACAAATAAAGAGATTTTTCAAGTTATAACTTGTAATGTCTATTAGCAGATGTAGGAAACCAATGACATGAAACATCAGCTGGCACTGAAGCTACCTACAAAATAGCCATATCCTCAGCTAATATCTTGCTTCCCATAATTTCCAGATCGTTAACAATCTCAGGTTTGCTTCAGCGATATGAGAATGGCACTTCCTAAATTTAGGCAGTCAAAGCCTCTTGATCTCACGGTGTCGTGCGCATCCCTCCCCGCATCAGCTCTGCAGGTCCCTCCTCTCCGAGCCACGTGTCGCCGAGCTGCTGTGGAAGAAACCCCCTCGGGTTTCATTAGCGCTGCCGCAAAATTATGCACAGCAGACACACAACAGCCACAAAACATCCACTGAGTTAACACAGGAGTCAGGCAACAAGTGTAAATTACAAATAATAACATTCATTTTGTGTTTTATGTCAATCATATGCATTAAAGACAAATAATACAAGAAATAGATTTAATACATCTCTTGCATGATTCATATTAAAAAAGTTTTAAAATTATCTTCAATTACTGCTCTACCCTGTGATCTGAAATACAAACCAAACTCAGGCAAAGCCAAGCGTCAGTTTAAATTAGGTTGCAAATCTACATCAAACACCTCTCTGGTATTGTTTAGATAATAATAGATTTTTTTTTAAAAAAACTTCATATTGTTTTCAATTCCATTTGACTAACATCAGACAGGAAAAGCAGTTCAACACCTTTCTTAGAGGAGCTCTGCCATCACCTGGCACAAGGCACGTGGGGATTACAGACAGTATGAACCACAGTTCAAGATTCCTCTAAAATAACACGAAAGCAGAGCTGGATCTTAAAAGCATTCTGGATTTCTGGCTGCCCTCATGACTTCCTACTTCAAGTAAATGTAGACCTTTGCCTCCATGCTTGGCTACACAAAATGAAATTACTCCAAAATTTTAGGAGTTAGAAAATACTAAGCCATTATAGTTAATATTAAATTTTTCACAGGCAAAAAACAAGAAATAAAAAAAATACGGAAGTCAAAATGTAATGAAGTTAGAATTCCTTAACAGAGAGTTTTGGCGAGATTGCCTGCAGTTGTTTCTTTTTCTTTTCTTTTCTGTGGCATTTGAGGAAGCTACAGTTTGTCTGCAGGATATATACATGTAAGTAACCAGCTCAGAAAACTTTATAGGTGATCAAAATACTTATTTGTGAACAAGGTCAGGTATGACTATCATGTGTTCCTAAATTCTTAGATACTTACTGAATTTCCAAATAAAAATGCACAGCCTATAAGAGAAAATTATTGAAGTCAAAGAACTGGAAGTTGGACATATTTGAAGGAATCAGATGGTAATGAAGCTTATGCAGAGAGTTGGTGATATAATAATTTTTGTGACTCTTAACATAAAACATCCAGGTCTCAGGTGAAGGACTTATCCTAAACAGCCTACTGCAGAAGGACATCTATTAGTAACCTGGAGAGAAGAGTAAATTTGGTAAGCTTGCACAGACGTAAGTCAGGCCAGGATTCAAATAAATATATCTAATACTGGTTTAAAAAATATCTACCATCAACTCTTGATTTGCATCAGTTTTCACTAATGGGCTCACATGAATCCACATTCCTCTGTGCATTGTAAGTAACTGTCCTCAAATGCCAAATTTATTATGCTTTCCATTAAAAACCCTGGTGCAAGTCATGGCAGTGACCCTTCATATTTTTGTCACTAGCTGCAGAAGGGCACTTGCTGGGGAGCTGTGAGGAAAGCAGGGTCTGGCCATTGCACTGCCTTGGTGGTGTCACTTTATTCCATAGCTAGTGCCTCCTCCTGTCCACCAGCTCTGTCTTTCTCACTCCATATGGACTTCACACCTTTCTGGCTTTGCTTATTCTTCATTGCTCAAGACGTCTCCCTTTCCTACTAAAACCTCAAGTGCTAGAAGTTAATTATCAGCCATTTATCTCTGCAACATTAGTTGGTTTTTACGCATGCATTCAAGTACGACCTCTGAATGACAATCCAGGATTGAAAGACGATCTCTGCCTCCTCCTTTTGAACACAAAAATAATCAATGCAAATACTTTAATAGTAATGCCATAGCCATTCATCATTCCTGATCTTAAAACCAAGAGCTCTGCTTTGAAGTGAGGATAGGCTAAATGACAGTACTGGCCTCCTCAATAATTATGTCCCTTTTATGGAAAGTTTTCTGGTATACAACAGCTGGTTTTATTATTACTAATGCTGCACATTGACAACAAAAAAATCTGACCTGAATGGGATAAAACCAAACCAGCTGTTTCATCTCCTTTCATCTATCCACATCTCAAAGGGAGCTTTGTGCACCGTCAGTTTTCACCGAAGAGCTGAAAAATCTCACGTCTCAACAGGGGCCCGATGTATGTGGGTCATCTAATAACCGGCAATCCAGAGCCCCACGACGGAAATCTCTGCCCAGCCGATCCTCCCCTGCTTAATCTCACCAGGCTGAATGAGCATGGGAGAAAACAACGAGCACTCACTCCACTTAATTTCTCCAGTGAATAAATGAAGAAACGACAGCCAGTGTGTTAGTTGTAAAACCTGCCCTAGAAGTCCAGATGAGCAGTAGGACTGGGGAAGAAACAGTTTTAATCCCTAAAATTTAAAAAAGAAAAAAAAAGCTCCAAATTCTAACTTAGATCCATTACATTGCTTCTTCACAGAATCAGCCTTTCCACCACAGAAAATGACTCCTCCCAGCCTTCTCCCTCAGTCTCCGTGGTTCCCCTGGGTTTGCACACCATTCCTGTCACCAAAGTACTGCCCACCAACTCGAGATGATAAAAGCTCAAAAATAGAACATTTTAATTACACATCTCTCTTAATTTCTCTTACAAAAGAGAGCAAAAGAAGCCTTCAAAAAAACCAAAAACATCCCGCAGCCATTTTGTGGACTTCACCAAGGCTCACCCATAGCTCCCACTTAATGATGCCAGACGTGATTACTAGTAAAGCCTGGAAACAGAACAACTCAATTTTACAGAAAGACGTTAAGTACAAACTTAGCTCACTGAGATACTGCAGTGGTTAATTAGTGCAGCTTTGACTTGATATGACACTGCTAGCACCAGAAGATTGCACATGCAAAGTATGTTTTAAAGTATTATTTAGCCATGGCTCCAACACTACTGAGTCTTCTCAGGCTTCTTCTCAAACACCGGTAATTCCATTTGAACAAAAAGCCATTCAATACATCACTTTTTGTAACCTGAAAGAAAAATAATCAGTCAAATAGATGTTTTATATCCAACAGCAATAACTATTAAAATAGGATGCAGAGAACATGCATGAGCAGTATGACGCACACTGCTGTGTTTCCTGCATTTTAAGCTGTCGCTATAACAATTAACAATATGGTACCTCATACATCCTTTAGTGAGTGACAACGAAGCCCAGCCGTTAACCGAACGTATTCAGTGTAACCACAGCTGCATGGAGGGCAACCCTGACTCGGAACAGTCAGGTCTACACCAAGAATCTGACCGCCCACCTGGGCCCAACATGCAGGCCCTGAGCAAGTCCAGCTCCGGTGGGACTGATGAGATTTTGGTGGCCCTTTGCCAGCAGGAGCCTCTGGAGCACCTGTGTGCAACAGAGCCCAGCAGAAATGAGGTATCTTTAATCTAGAATTTCTCTGGCACAGGGTCA
The DNA here is from genome assembly GCF_000703405.1 of Apaloderma vittatum. NCBI lineage: Eukaryota > Metazoa > Chordata > Aves > Trogoniformes > Trogonidae > Apaloderma > Apaloderma vittatum. The sequence continues at coordinate 115,875 of NW_009726686.1, forward strand.
GTATCACCCAACACTGAAGTACAAACACCCAGAAGGTGAGGAATGAGCCTCAAGAGATCCCAAATCAAAATCCTCTCTCCACTTCAGCCCAGGACACACACCATGCAACTGTCCTGCAACGCAGCGTTTCTCTTTGCACAGAAAAGTGCCTAGTGAAAAATATTCCTGTAAAACTTCTATTGTGAGGCTCCAAGCCTCAACACCAGGGCTGCTCTGCGTTTTATTCAGATCAGAGGGCAGGATTCTCCTCCCTCCTCTCTACACCAAAGTGCCACAGTGCAAAAGCTTCCCGCAGAGTGACAACAGGACGCACTTGCCCACAAATGAAGAAAATTACATTCACATCATTATATCCACGAGAGAACCACATCTTTGTTAATTAGCATTATTTACATACAATGTGATTCCAGTAGCAAGTTTGCTTCCTACAATTGCCCCTGAACTATGAGGCCTGCACAGGGCAACGAAGAACTTCACGCTGCTTGAGATCTCCATATTTCAGGGCTGCAAGTATCAGAAGTCCTGCTCACACTTAGGGTGGCACTGGCATCAAAAGCATCCTTAACGGGACTAAGTCAGAGCTCAAGAGTATTTGGATTTTTAATTCAAATATTTAATGTGCAAGCTGCCGTGCAATTTTACCAGTTGTAGCACTTCTACAGTCTCTCATCACAAGTTTAGTGTTAATGGTTCAAATAATAATTAAAAAAAAATAGCTAATTTGGAGAAATGACACAATAAACATTATGAAAAACTTCTATGGGGTATTTCTAATACACTGCAAATATTAATCCCCAAACAGTGAAAAAACAAAGCAAAGCAAACCACTTGCACAGACCTCTTGGAATAATTCCTCTGCAGTAACTATTCTGTGCAGAATCAAGAATTTACTGTTACAGTTCGTGATGTTCTATTAAAGCCCTGGAGAGAGCAGAAACTCTCTAAAATACAATACATGCTATTATAAAAAATTCAATACTATAACTAGAAAGAACAAATAGAACACTAATTCTGAGCAACAGTTTTGAATTTATTCTGAAGTAGAGACAAATTTGCATTTGACTGTCCAAAAAAACCCCTTGGTTTTAGCATTATGTAGACAATGAAGTTGCACAACAAACTGAAATCATATCAGAATACGGAATTAGAAACAAAAACTTCTAAAAGTATCACGACAAGACACTAAATTTTTGATGATGGATATAAAGATAACAACGAACAACTTCCAACTTGGCAGAACAGCTCAACTCAGTCTGTTAAGGAGATTAAATACTTGGGAGCGCACCTGTGCATACCTGTATTGCCACATAATAAAAACAGGTAAAATATTTCTAACATCCAATATTTTCACTAGATACTTTTATCTGACATGCTGTGTAACACATGAAGGCATCAAGGATAAAATACATGCTCCCTCTTCTGAAGGCAGGTAGCTCTTCATAGTTCTAACACATTCTTACAGGGGTACGCAATTCAACCAGCTACACACGCACATTTCCCTCTCCAAACTTCTCAAATCAAGCTACAGTCATAGGAAATGGGGCCGACAGATCAAGGCAGGCTCCAGGTTCTGCTGCAAGCGGGTGAGCAGAGGCAATGAGAGAACCCCGGACGCCAGCCTCAGAGGTGGCCGCCGACAACACGGAGCCGCCAGCTGCTCCTGCAATGCCCTGGGGAAATGGAACGAGTAGGGGGAACTGTGAGCGCTGGTATGTCTCCAAGGTGAGAAGCACACCCACCTTGGCTACTGCTGGCCATCCGCACCGGAGCTGTACACCTCGTCTCAATCGGGCAGGGGACACGGAGGAGCCAGGTCCCCTCCCAGAGCCACCCTTGCCGCAGGGCACAGGTCAAGGCAGAGGGGCGGCACCCTCACAGGTCCTACTTCCCTCCAGGGACTATAAATAGAGCCAGAAGGACCGGCTCTGACAGAGGCATCTCCGAGTTGGACGTCTGAGTGAAGGCAGATGAATCCTGCTCGTCACCTCTGAGTCACAGTTCCCCCCCCGGATTTTCACCTGAGGCTGCACAACTATGTAGCTCTCACAGGCAGGACTTAAAATTAGATCCCGTCCAAGAGCAATCCGTAAAAAGGAGGATACAAAATTTGACAGATTTATCATAAACAGCCCTTAGGCCTTCTAAAAAGAAATCATTCAGGGAAAACAATTACTGCCAGATAACCGTGTGTTTTAATGGGAGTGAAAATTAACTTTAAAATGATACTGCAGATCTCTGAAAATTAACTTTAAAATGATAATTTTTAAAAGGGATATGTTTATTGCTCCTCAGTGATAAAAATAAAACTATCATTTAATTTGACTGCCAGGGCTGAAACCTCTGTCAAAGCACCAATGCTGCAGTCTCCCCGGTTTACGCAGCACCGTCAGCCACATTGCTAACGCTGCATCAGCTTTGCAAGCCTAAGAGAAGTCAGGTTAAAAATCGCTTTGGTGACCAAAATAAGTAGATGATACTTGAAGCCACAGAAGGAAAGCACTTCTGTTGTAACAATTTTATGCTGTCATTTTAACAGACTATAAATAGACTTAAAAATATTTACTGAAGGCCAAATTCTGCAGAGCTGTATTTACCCAGCGGCGTTATGTAAGAAAGGAGCGCAGAAGAGAGCACTAAATGGGGCTGATAATACGGGTCTAGAAGTAACATTCAGTTTTCACGCATTCCCTTTTTTCATGCTTTTTTTTTTCCTCAGTTTCTTGAATTGTTAAAATTAGACTCTTTAAACGGTATCCAGAAATCTCTAGTATCTGATGATGATGAGTTGGAACGAAAACCGGCACGTCCCCTTTACACCAGTCTTTCCTCCCTCGCCCCAAAAAAGTTTTGCTATAAACTCAATCAAAAATTACTGCAGCACAGATTTAACCAAAATATACTTCAAAGATGATGAATTAGAAGATACTTGTATCACTGTCATTTAATTTCACTGAAAAGATTTACAGTACTTGAAATATTTTTGTAAGTATAATGGATTAGTGAGTGATTTGCTGACACGAAACAGAGATGATCTGGGTCAGGCATTTCTTCAGCTGCCCATCCTCCTGCCTGGGGTGCCACACTGCCTGCTCCCCAGGCTACTAAAAGAAACTTTTGAATTTAACCTGCATATTCAAGTGCTGTAAAGTCAGTGGCACTGACAACGAAACAGCAGGTTGCTCTCATATACCACATTTTATTCTTAAATGAAGACAGCCCCTTCACTTCTTCTGCCTCCATACAGGAAGGGATGAAGGCAAGCAGCCAGGCAAGGGCTCAGGGCAGCAAAATTTACCTCCAGAACAGG